>NC_062217.1:87025610-87327595 GCF_902686445.1 Sciurus carolinensis | reverse complement strand
ACTAGAGAGAATGGCAACATCATAGGGTCTCCAACATTTTGGACTATAGAGTTCCAAACCTCTCATCCTGGGGCTTCCCTAGGAGGCTGTTAGTTGCTTCTCAGTCTGAACTTGGTATTATCATACAGCTGATAGAAAAGAGAAGTAGGTTTTGGTGATTATAAGGAGGGACCCACTGCAGTGGAGCTTACCTCCTGACTGGCATGACAAATGACACTGGTGGGGGTGTTCATGTAGTGTCCGGTTTCTTGGCATCCTAAACAAAGAACTGAGCAAGACACCCAGAAGTTACAGGCAGAACATAGATTGACTGAAAGTGAAAGTAACACTCTGTAAAATAGAGCAGAGTGGGCTGAGCAAATGAGTGGCTCAAGGCTCCATGTCAGGTGAGTCTTGTCTTATATACTAAGCTATGAAGACCTTGCCCCACTTGTTCCCACTTGATTTTCACCTCATTAGAATATAGAACCTGTGGTAGGAGTTGCCATGGCAATAAGCCCTTCAGTGGTAGGAGTTGCCATGGTGATGATACCTTAAACAGGGACAGGGTGCCTCATCTCCCTGCCTTGTACTCCAGTCTACATTTTGCTTGTATCCTGCCTCTGTCATCTTGATTTTCTTAAACTCCTGCCTCAATTTCAGAAATTAAAATCAGAAACCATACATAGATTCTTAGCATTTTAAATTGTGTTATTTTCTTTGGTTTATTTTAGGCCTGGAACAAGGAAAGAAATACAAAATAAAATCAAATTGCTGATACATTTTAAATAATAGTTATAAATCTTTTAGAACTCTAAACTCATTCTAGACATTTTAGCATATAGCATCAATTGTGAATTACCCAAGTCATTGAACAATTAATACTTTAGACAAGTCATGATGTCATCATATATAGATAGATATAAGCACTACACAGTTCAAAAGAGAACACAACATATTTGAGGTATGAAAAGCTTAAGATTTCTACCTTTGAATCAAGGATTCCTTGTTTTAAAAAAAAACTACTCAAAAAGCCACCTTTTTAAGAATTAAACTTAAGCAAAGAATAGATATGAAAGGAATTTACTGTGGAATAGCAGGTAAGTTGTCTTAGATTTTATCATAGACTGTTGACATTAGGTCATATAAATAAATATTGTTGGTAAAATCAATTTTATTTGGAAAAGTCTTTATTAATGGACTTTTATAGCAAAACAAAGGATGTTTTTCAAAAAACAGATTGAATACACATGTTCTAATATTTATTTAACTTACTAAATAAATTTAGTTTTAAGAACTGTCTTTAGATTTTAAAGAACTGTCTTTAGATTAGTCATGGAAATCAAGCATAGTTAAAATTTTTAAGTTATTTTCTTGACAAAACCCTAAAAGTCATTATATGTGGAAATCATTTACCATTACGTCTTAAATATCTAGAGACAAATGTCCCAATTTGCTAGCAGTGCAGAGAAAATGAATTGCCAGATTTTAAAGACATTCCTTATTATGGATAAGTTTATATTAACCTGTTTGTCACAAATTAACTAAAGTTATGTTAATCAAAAAGCATTTGGGGGAAAATAAAGGCATTTTGGCTAACTTAACAGGCTTTAAGTTGTGTACTACTTATTTATGAGCCAATTTAGTATCATGCAAGCAAATAATACATAATCACCTAGGCACACACAAGAAAAGAAATTTAAATGCTTTTATTAGCATATTATAGTTATACATAACAGTGAGGTTCATGCTGACATAATCATAAATGCATGGAATTTAATTTGCTCCATTTCATTTCCCAGCGCTTCCTCTTTCCCTCCCCTCTTCCTTCCCCCTACTCCTCTTCCTCTACTGTACTGGTCTTCCCTCCATTTATTGTTTTTTTTTTTCCTAATTGATGCTTTATAGATATAAAAAAATATGGAATTTACTGTGGTATATTTAGACATGTACATAGCATAATTTTGTCAAACTCATTCCACATTTCCTCCATTTTCCCTTCCTCCTCCCTCCCCTTCAATCCCCTTCCTCTACGACACTGGTCTTCCCTCTATTTTTATAAGATCCCGCACCCGCTCCTTTTTCCCCTCCTTTCTTTGCTTTAGCTTCCTCATATACAAGAAAACATTTGACCCTTGACTTTCTCAGTTTGGTTTATTTTACTTAGCATGATATTCTCTAGTTCCATCTACTTACCAGCAAATGCCATAATTTTATTCTTTTTAATGACTGAGTAAAACTCCATTGCGCATATACACCATGTTTTGTTAATGTATTCATCTTTTGTTAATGTATTCATTGACAGGCACCTGAGCTGGTTCCATAACTTGGTTATTGTGAATTGCACTGCTATAAACATTGATGTGACTATATAGTGTGTACTGATTTTAGTTCTTTAGAATAAATATCAAGGAGTGGGATAACTGGGTTGTGTAGTGGTTGTTTTAGTCAGCTTTTCACTGCTATAACCAAAAGATCTGACAAAAAATTTAAGGAGGAAAAGTTTATTTGGGGCCCATGGTTTCAGAGGTCTTAGTCCATAGATGGCCACTCCATTGCTCTGGGCCCAAGTTGTGACATAACATCATGGCAGAAGAGTATGGTAGAGGAAAGTGACTCAGGATATGGCACCAGGAATCAGAGAGAGACTCCCTCCTGGTCAAGAACAAAATACATATCCCAAAGGCACAACCCCCAATGACCACCTCCTCCTGCCACACTCTATATGCCTATGGTCACCACCCAGTTAATCCCTATCAGGGGATTAATGCACTCATTAGGTTAAGTTCTCATAACCCAATCATTTTACCACTAAAATTTCTTGAATTTTCTCACACATGAGCTTTGGGGGAATACCTAATAGCTAAACCATAACAGTGTTCTATTCCTAATGTTTGAAGAATCTTCATACCGCTTTCCAAAGTGATTGTACTATTTTCAGTTCTACCAACAATGTATAGGTGTACCTTTTTCCCCACATCTTCACCAGCATTTATTATTGTTTGTATTCTTATTATTTGCCAGTCTAACTGGAGTAAAATGAAATCTCAGTGTGTTTTGATTTGCATTTCCCTGATGGTTAAAGATGTTGAAACATTTTTTCATGTATCTGTTGACCATTTATTTTGTATTTCTCTTTTGATGAGTGTCTGTTTAGTTCTTTTGTTCATTTATTGATTGGGTTACTTGTAGCATTTTGTTGTTGTTTGTTTTTTTGTTTGGGGTTTTTTTTTAATTCTTTATATATTCTGGATATTAATCCCCTGTCAGAGGTGCATCTAGCAAAGATTTTGTCCCATTCTGGAGGCTCTTTCTTCACACTCTTAATCATTTCTGTTGCTGTGTAGAAGCTGTTTAACTAGATGTCATCCTACTTATTGATTCTTAGTTTTATTTCCTGAGCTTTAGGGATCTTGTTAAGGAATTTGGTACCTGTGCCTATGTGTTGAAGTACCAACCCTATGTTTTCTTCCAGCATTTGCAAAGTTTCTGGTCTATTTCCTAGTTCTCTGATCTACTTTGAGTTAACTTTTGTGCAGGATGAGAGATAGGGATCTAGTGTCATTCTTCTACATGTGGATATCCAGTTTTTCCAGAACTATTTATTTAAAAGGCTGTCTTTTCTCCAACATATATTTTTGGAAACTTTATCAGGTATGAGATGACTGGAATTATGTGATAGACAAATATTTAAAGCTTACATTTATCATTTGCTAATTTTGATACTGAAAGCTTGTCTGTAAATCTTAAATTTATATTTTAAAAGTTAAACCCAGGTAGAAAATTTACATCTTAAAGACTATAAGGCCAGCAAAGCTTGAATAACCAGTTTCTTTTTTTTTTTTTTCTTAACCAGAGAGGGAAAAAAAAAAAAAAACATTTCAGAGGAAAATGAAACATCTTTTAGTCAGATAAAACAAAAACACATAATTTAAGTGTGCAGAATCAAAAAAGTATATTTACCAGAGGGAAAAAAACATGAGCTCAAAATAAAACAATCAAGGATAAATTTTGATCAAGTTTCATTTGATGGCTAAAGCAAGGCCTATGTTCAGGAAATATTTGGGATCAATAAAAAGTGCTGTTTTTACAAGTTCCTTTCCTCTGTGTCAGCAGTGGGTCAGAAAAGTCTTCTTATGTGGCTTGGACAAATCCCAAACACCAAAGAGCAAAGGAGTAGCTCAAGGAATGAAGATGATCAGGCCCTTATGGGCACCTTTTACACAAACTGTTCAAATTTCCTTCAGGTTCTTCTGAAATGGAATTCTCAAATTAAGTAGATAAATCTGTTGCTGCAACCATCAAAAGATAACCTGATAAGCCAATAGTCAAGTTAACAAATATATAAAACAGTTGCTTTAAATCAACAAGTCCTTTTGAAACTGGAGTTTTGAGATGAGACTAGATTCCCTGCTTCACCGGTTTCTTTCTGGGCTCGTGTCTTGCAATTTGAAGAATAAAATCCATAGATAATAATGGTAGGAAAGAGTAAACAGAGTAGAACTTGTTTAAGTGAGAATAGAGAAAACCCCCACCAGAGGGTAGGGGAACTGATAGCAGGAAAGTCCCATTTTGGTGTGCTAACTTAGAGTCTTCTATAGTTTGAGGGTATGAGCATTGAACAAAACCTATGCTAAACAGACATGGAAGAAGTATTAAGGCTATTGGTTGTGTCCTTTTAGCCTGAGTTTTAATCTTTCCTGTAACTCTCATCTGGTTTCACTCCCACCTTCTATTCCCCCAATTCTTTGGGACAAAGTGTTGGCTGGAGTGTTCCCACATGTGAGCCTCATGGTCTTTTACATTTGAAAAAGACCTTGATGGTGACCATTAATATTTCTACCAGTTAGCTTCCTGGTGTGGTCTCTGCCTTTGAATCAGATTTTAATTGGGGCCTATCACCTGACTATTATCTATTCTTATTCACTTTTAAATATATAGGTCATGTTGTAATCTTTTTCCAAACTAAAATCAAAGGAGCCCCAAAGAAACCAATATGCCTGTTGGTAAATTTTTAGACCTCTGAATTTCATCTTATTTTCTGGCATCCCAAAAGTCAATGGCCTAGTCAAACCCAAACAGTGGCTAGAGTTTTTCATCTCATACCACCTGGTACCTCAAAATGATTCACTTGAAGTTCAAAGTCTCAAACATTGGATATAAATTTTTCAGTAAGCACATTAGTGGGGCAACCCAACATAGTTCATCAACCACAGTCAATAACTTTATTTTCCCTTCCAATAATGTATTTTTAGATAGTTGCTACAGTAGGAAGGAAGCGGGTGGGGCATGGAATTAAAATGTCTCCAGGCATTGCTGGGATTTCCCTGGAATTTCAACGGTAGGTTGAGCTAGTCACAAGCATTTGAACCTTCTCCTCCCCAGAGATCACTGTCAGCTTGAGCCATGTTGCCCAAGGGCATAATCCTTACCATCAGTGTTACCAGGTAGTAATATTACCACTTGGAGGGTGAGGCTAGGTTATACTGCTAATTATTCCACAATTATTCAGAATCAAATTGGCAGAAAATTAGTCTTATTCAAAAATAAGTTTTATTCAACTTTGAAGGAAAATTGAAGAAACGTTGTTTCCAAATTTCCATCTTCAGAAGCAATGAAGTAAGAAAAAAATTAAGGAAAATGGTGACAAAATGGAACAAAAGTCAGGAAATATGCATATGCAGATTTGCAGATTTAATTAGTCTGTGCTAGCCAGAGCAAAGGGCAATATTCTCTTTCAGTTTCCTTGGCATCTCCAAGTCAGAAGGATAGCCCTTCAAAGCCTTTACTCTTCATATAAGAAAATGCAGGAAAACAGTTATCAATCAGTAAATCATCCTTAATTTCAGTCTATTTCCAAAGCAGGATAAGTGTTATCCCCACATGACCATTCAGTTGTTACAGGAAACCTATGAGTGGCATTATCACCATCTCTACAACCATCATTTTTATCAACAGTGGAGGAAATTGAGTTTCAAAGAGGCTACAGGACCCACCAAAGGTTGATCCAGGAGCTCCATCTCTGCCCATATGCTCCACATACCTCAACAGCTAAAAGGCGTAAGATATCACCTCACTAGGCCTCGAGACCTCATTCAGCCAAACTCCAGACCTGAGGACCCAGTGAGACAGGCTGGTCAAGCCAGTTAAGGCTTCACTCCTTTGGTCCTCATTGATGTATGGATCACATGAGAATGCTTTTGGGTCTAAGTCTCTGCACCTAAGGCACTTTTCCCATGACCCCTGTCCTGCCAAATTATGTCCTGAGTTGAGGTTCAGGTTGGCTGGAAATCAGAAGCTCTGCATGTCCCAGTCCACACAACAAGCCTGGGAGTTCACATTTCTGTGACTTTCTCTCCAAATATATTCCCCTTCTTAGACATCCCATTAGTATATTCCTGGAGTGGGACATGACCAATGATTAGGAGGAGTAGGACCAAGAAAGTCACTTTCCTCTGAAAGCTGCCTGAGACAAGCTATAAAGTACATTTCCTAATGACCCCATAGATCCCTTTTGGGGGTCACTGACAGGGCTATGTGTGGAGGCTAAACTCACCTCCATCCTATGCCATTGCCAACTGCTAGGGGATGGAGGGCTTAATTTTTTCTTGGTGAGGGACATTTTTTCCCAAAAAGCAGGACCTAATGAAAATTCATCAAACAGAAAAAAAGCAAATAATTGGCCCTGTGGAAAAGTTAGGCTCTATAACCTAGGAAAACCATCCTGGGTAGAATTCCACACTCCCACTGCCAAACCTCAGGAGTCTTTGCCAGATGTGGTGTCATTAAGTGTGGGGGTCAGAAGAGGCTGAAAGTGCAGAGCGTGCAGCAGAAAAAAAGGAGAAGATACAACAGAAAGAAGTAAGAAGAAATGAATACATAAAAGATGGGCAGGTCTATAATCATTTCAGAGTTAAACACAAGTAAGAAACAGTGAGATGTACAAATTATTCTATAAAATATAAAGGATGGAACATTTACAAATTCATTGTACAAAGCTAGCATCACACTCATCCACCTAAGGGCACAACAAAGAAAGAAAACTAATCAATATCCCTGATAAACTTAGATGCAAAAGTCCTTAACAAAATAATAGCTAATTGCATTCAACAACACATTAAGAAGATTGCATATCATGACCAACTTTGTTTTATTTCAGGGCTGCAAGGATAGTTTAACATATACAAATCAAAAAATGTAATTCCCCACATAAATAGATTTAAGGACAAAATTCACTTAGTCATCTCAATAAATGCAGGGAAAGCCTTCAACAGAATTCAGAACACATTCATCCTGAAAAAAACCAAAGAAACTTGGGATAGAAGGAACTTACTTCAACATCATAAAACCTATATTCAACAAATCCAAAGCCAGCATCATAGTGAATGAGGAAAACCTAAAAAGCATTTTCTCTAAAATCCAGAACAAGATAAGGATATCCACTCTCACCACTCCTACTTAACATAGTACTAGAAATTCTAGCCAGAACAATTAGTTAAGAGAAAAAAAATAAAAGGGATAAAAATAGAAAAGGCACAAGTCAATTTATCACTATTAGAAGATGATATCACCCTATACTTAGAAGGTCTAAAAACTCCACAAAAAGACTGCTAGAGCTAATAAATTCAGCAAATAGCTGGTTATAAAAATCAACATACAAAATTCAATATCTTTCTTGTACACCGACAGTGGAACTGCTAAGAAAGAAATCAGGAAAACAATCCCATTCACAATAACCTCAAAAAAATAAAATACCTACAGATAGATCTAACTAAGGTGAAAGACTCTACAATGAGAACTATGGAACAATGAAGAAAGAAACTGAAGAAGACCTCAGAAGACAGAAAGACTCCCCTGTTCATGGATAAGCATGATTAATACTGTTAAAATAGCCAAATCAGTACACATATTAAATGTAATTCTCATGAAAATAATAAAAGCATTTTTCACAGAACTAGAAAAAATAAAAGAACCAGAATAGGGGAATCAATTACAAGCAATAAAAGCAATGCTAAAGGCATCATAATACCTGACTACGAATTAGAACGACAGACCTATGATAACAAAAACTGCGTGGGATTGGCATAAAAACAGACACATAGACCAATGCCATGGAATAGAAGACACAGAACACACCCACTCTGATACAGTCATCTGATCTTTGACAAAGGTGCCAAAAACATACATAGGAGAAAAGACAGCCTTTTCAACAAATGATTCTGGGAAAACTGGTTATCCATAGTAGAATAATGAGTCTAGTCCTTTATCTCTCACCCTACACAGAAATCAACCAAAATGCATCAAACACCTAGGAATTAAACCAGAAACTATGCAACTCCTAGAAAAAACATAGGGTCAACACTGCAACATATGTGCACAGGCAATGACTTTCTCAGTAGGACTCCTGAAGCTCAGGAAATAATGTCAAGAGTTAATAAATGGTATGGTATCAAATTAAATCATTGTTTCCTTCTGCACAGCAAAGGAAATAATTAAGAATGTGAAAAGAGAATGTGCAGAATGAGAGAATATCTTGGCTAGCTACTCTTCTGACAGGGATTAACATCCAGAATATATAAACAAATCAAAAAACTTAATGCCAAAAAATAACCCAATTAATAAATGGGTAAGTGAACTAAATAGATACTTCTCAAAAGAAGAGATACAAGTGATCAACAAATATATGGAAAAATGTTCAATATCATTAGCAACTAGAGAAATGCAAATCAAAACTACCCTGAGATTTCATCTCACTCCAGTCAGAGTGGCAGCCATCAAGAATGCAAACAATAATAAATGCTGGACAGGATGTGGAGAAAAAGGAACACTTTTACCCTACTGGTGGGATTGTAAATTAGTATAATCACTGTGGAAATCAGTATGGAGGTTCCTCAGAAGACTAAAAATAGGACCACCCTATAACCCAGATATACTGCTCCTCTGTATTTATCCTAAAGAATTTACAGAGTCATCAAACCACAGTGATGCATGCATACCCATGTTTACGCAGCACAATTCACAATTGACAAACTATGGGACCGACTAGATATCCGTCTAAGGATAAATGGATAAATAAAATGTGTTATATATATACACAATGAAGTTTTATTTGGCCATAAATAAAAATGAAATTATATAATTTGCAGGAAAATGAATGGAACTTGAGACCATTATGTTAAGCAAAATAAACCAAACTCAGAAGATCAAGGTCGTACATTTTTCTCTCATATGTGGAAGCTAGAGAGGAAAAGGGAAAAAGAAAGATGTAGGCAGTGTCTCATGAATATCGAAAGGATATTAATATAGTAAAGGGACGAGGGGGAGGGATGGGGGAAAGGAAAGGGAAATACTGAGGAATTACATTGGTCAAATTATATTGTTATATTGTGTGCAAGCACAGATATAACAACAAATCCCACCATTTGTACAACTATGATGCACCAATAAAAAATATGGGAAAAAAAGAAACATTGAGATATAGAGGAAGGGAATACACATACACAATGAAAGTGTTCATGTACCAACACATGTGATTAAGGCTCTGTCCCCATCATTTAGCACAATAGAGTGAAAGAAAGTCAGAGCAGGCTATGGCACAAGAGGGAAAATATTAGAAGGTGAGGGGCACACAAGGCCAGGAACACAGGAACAGGAGAAATGGGTGTTGGGTGAGGCTTCTATGCTTGATTGAGATGTCCACGTCAGGGTCTCTCTGTTCTGTCTTCTTCCCCAGGTTGCACCCCTACCATGTCTCCCCTGGACTTTCAGCCAGAGCTTGACAGAGCCATCACTGCCCTGGCATCTGCACTTTCTCAGGCATGTGGACCACTGACCAGGACCAGCAGGAAGGTAAGAGCTCTCCAGGGGCAATGGAGCCTGCCTGTGTGTTCAGAACAGCCTGTCTGTAACCTTGGTCTCATAGAACTGCATGGGTACCTTCAGGCACATGCTATATGGACAAATGCACGTACACATACGTGCACAGGAACACAACCACTTATGTGTGCATGTGCACACACACACACACACACACACACAAAGGCCTTGGTTTTTGGGGTGGCCCTACACTCTGGTCTCTGCCTGGGCTCATAAATTACAGAGCTGTCTGTTGTTCCCAGGCTTTCCGTCAGTGTGATGAGCAACAGCCCTCTCCCACACAGCGAGATATGCCCCTGATGGTCCAGCCTCCACCCACAGACCAGGAGTCCCAGAGTACAAGGTAGGGCAGGACCACCTAAGTGTCCATGCAGTAGGTATGTTCCTAGAGGCAGCCATTAGTTCACTCATCTGATAGCCTTATTTTTCATAATCAGAACTTGATTTAAGCCTTAATCATTCAAAACCATCTACAAGTTTTTGGGGCTCCCTGACCTGAGTCATCCTGCATTGTGAAAACATCATGATTTTCCATGGGATTTGCTGACAGAGCATTTATTGGAGTTGTTCCCATACCTGGAGACAAGATCACTTCACTCTCGAGTACTCCAGACATCATATCCTAGCCCTCTTCACTGCCTGAGTGTAGCGATGGGGTTTCTCGTTCTTCCCCTAAGTCCATCCAGAGGCTGAGATGAATTTGTTTACTCATGTGAACTGGATTTCTATCCATGTGTGCTTCCCTTCACTTACTTTTAATGACAACAAGTAATAATAATTAGGAACTCCTTGTATTCACTCAGCACTTAATGTGTACTTTATATGCTATCTAATTTAATGCTTGTTCCTTCCTGCTAAGAAGTAGATACTTTCACTAGCTCCATGTTAAAGGTGAGGATACTTAGACTCAGAGGGTTTAGTTGCATGATGGAGTTAGATTCCAGCCCAGAACATGTGAGTCTCATCATCCAACCTGCCCTGCAGGCCAACACCAGTCTACCCTCCAGCCATCCACAGAAGCCAGTCAGTCCTCCTTCTCTGAAACACCCCCACTGTTGGTTTCCTCATTTAAGGAGCCTAGAAAGCATACAAATAACTAACATCCCCTATAGGAAAAGGGGATGAATATATACTCTCCTAATGGCATGGAGGACCAGGCACCCCAGAGAAAAGGACGCTGCAAAGGGAAGAAAATTTAAGAATCTAGGACCCAGATTCTAGCCTGGACTCTGCCCAAATAATGTGGTTCCTGGGCAAACATTTTCTCTAGCCAGTTCCATTAACAACAACCTGAGGATAATTTTATTTAGACACTTATTGCTGTCTCTGATGCAGTGCACTGTGCAGAAGTTTAAGATGAGGCCAAGTCAAAGCCAGGCATACACCTATAATCCCAGCAACTCAGGAGACTAAGGAAGAAGGATTGCAAATTCAAGCCCAGTCTTCAGCAACTTGGCAGGACCCTCAGTAACTTAGTAAGACCCCGTCCAAAAATAAAAATTAAAAGGACTAGGGATGTACTTAGTGGTAAATTGCCCCTGAGTTCCAGTCCAGTACAAAAAAAAAAAATATGAAGGAGCCAGGAAGAACAGAATAAGAATAAGAATAAGAATAAGAATAAGGCCGAGGATGCAATGATTATAAAACAGGAAGTGTGTACAAAAAAAAATTCTAGAGGTTCAAAGATGTTTATAAGGATCAAAAACTGGCAGGTACATATAGGATCATTTGATATGGGTTTTTAAATAAGGGCAGAGTCCTTAATCACAGAGATAGGTGAAGGTTGCTCCCTGTGGCTCATAAACAGTGGTCCCTGAGATCCAAAGCACCTGGACAGCCCAGGTTTCTCATTTCAAGACTCCAAAACAGATCTGGAATTGAGCTGCCCAAGAAGCCTCAGAAAAGCACAGCACTTCATGGAGCCAGTTCCAGCAGGACTCAGCCGGCATGTTCTAGATGGAAGCCAGAAGTTCAGTTAGGCAGAAGACAGAAAGGCATGACAGGTTGCATGGCCACACTGACATAATTCCCCTCCCAGGCCTGAAGGATGCAAAGAAAGCAATTACCACAGTCAGTCTGGTTGAGAGAGGAATAATCCTTTTCTCTGCCCATTGTAGGTTTTCCAGCTAGAGCCTATAATTAGATAACAAAAGGCAGATCTTCAACAGAAAACAGGAGTGTTCCTGAACCCATACATAGGAACACCAGAGAACATGACTCAAAGAGAGCAGTATGGATTAGAGTTTGGGCTTCTTCAGCATCTTAACCAAAGAACAGCACATTTTTAGAGCAGTGGAAAGACAAAGGAAAAGCACTTTGAGTTTCTAGCATGGCAAATTTTGACAAGGTAAACTTATAAGGGAAAGTAATGGCCATTTTAGCAACATATGTTGGGTAGGCTCCTCTGAGTATCTTATTCTCCACTAAGTATTTGGGTATCTGTTCTTCCCAGTGGAGAGGGCAAGGCATACGTTTATAAATTTGTGTCCTGCTTTTAGGTCACAGAAATGACTGTAATTGCTTCTCAGTGGCCCAAGCTCAAAATACTCTATGTGCCAATATAGCAACTTTAGGGGCACATTCTGCTTCCCTTTGCTAAGGAATCCACCCTGTCACAGAGGAGGGCAAATCATGGATGCATTCATCCTGCTCAGAGAATTGAAGGATTTATCACCTTCTCTGTGACATTAATATTGCATCTGTCTCTAAATTCAGGCACCCTCAGGGAGGGTGGCCTGTGCTCTTCTGTGATTCAGGCTAAGGTGGGCTGTCCTCCTGGGTGGCAGAGCCTTAACTTCCTTTTCCTCCAACCCACAGACTCAAGAAGGACCCAGGACTTCTGAGGCCCCCACAAGGTGACACTAAAGAGAAAGAAGCCCAGAACCCAGGCCTTAGGGGGTTGCTTCTTGGGGCTGGACAGTGGCATGGGGCCAGTGCTGAACTGCAGGTAGGAGCAGACCTGGAACTGAGACCATGCTCTCCAGCCCCATCACCCACCCAGTGTTTTTTGTGTCCAGCTGTACCACCTCTCAGTCCTATTCCTACCTGTGCACTATTTGCAAACCTGAGAAACAGAAAAAAAAAAAAAGTGATAGGAAAGGCATATCTTTTGATTGCAGAATACTGGTCAAGAGAATCATCCATCCAATCAATAACTATTCACTGATTATCTACAATATTCTAAGAACAAGAACCAGAGGTGGAAGCCTAGAAAGGCTTAAAAGAATCTGAAGACAGTGGAAAGAAATCCTAACCTTCCTTCCCCTGGGTTTTCTGTTCATCTCTGATATCTGGAGAGTTCTCTTTCAAACGTGTCTCCTTCAGTATTTTGTTATTGTTGTTGTTGTTGTTTTCCTTTCATTTTTCTTATTTGTTTTATATTTATAGTTTTTTAAATTGACATACTAATTATACCTTTTTATGGGATAGGGTGTGACATTTCAATACTTGTGTACATGATGTGAAGATTAGCATAACTATCACCTCAGACATTTATTATTCCTTTGCATTAGAAATGTTCAAAATTCTCTTTATTTGATATTTTAAAATATTCAATTAATTGTTGTCAATCAAGTTATCTTCTCTTCTATAGAAGAATTTATTTCTCCTATCCATATGAACCTCTGTAGCTGTTAACCATCCTCTCTATCCCTCCCTCCCTCCCCTTCTCCCTTCCCAAGCTCTGGTAACCACTATTTAACATATACTTCTTTGAGATCAACTTTTCAGTTTCCACATGTAAGAAAGAACATGCAGTATTTGCTTTTTTGGGCTTTTTACACCTCACATAATTTCCTCCTGTTTCAGCCATGTGAATAATGAAAAGCTTTATGGCTGAGTAATATCCCAATGTGTATATATTCCAACTTTTCTTTATCCATTCATCAACAGACACCTGAATTGATTCCATATCTTGATGATAGCAGAAAATGCTGCAATAGACATGTAAGTTTAGATATCTTTTCAACATAATGATTTAATTCCTTAGGATATATATATTGAGAAATTGTATTACTAGATCACAAGGTAGTTCCATTCTGATTTTTTAAGGAAACTCCCAACTGTTTTCCATAATAGCTATACTAATCTACATTCCAACAACAGTGTATTCCCTTCTATCTGCATCCTGGCCTGCATTTCTGGGTTGATTTTGGTTTGGGGGGGTTTTGTTCCTTTGTTTGTTTGTTGTCATCTGATAATACTCATTTTAATTGGGATGAGTTGATATCTTGCTGCAGTTTGTTTTGTTTTGAGCTTAAAACAACATATATTTATTATCTCACATTTTCCATGAATAAATACTCCAGGGACAATTTACCTGGACACACTGCTCAGGATCTCACAGGGTAGCATGTATTGGAGTTATCATGTTCTCTGCAGCTCAGGATTTTCTTTCAAGTTCACCCAGTTATTGCTATAATTCATTTCATTGCTAATGTAGAACCCATGGCAGCCTAATTCTTTGACAGCTAGAGAGTCCATTGTGATTTTAAGTTGCATTCTCCCCTCATCATTAGTGACATTGAACGTTTTTTCATATTTGCTCTTCATTTGTACATTGTATCCCAAGAAATGCCCCTGTTTTAATCAGATCACTTGGGGCTTTTGTACGTTTTTGTTTGTTTGTTTATGTTATTGTGTTTAGTTCCTCTTGTATTCTGAAAACTAATTCTTTATCAGGCGAATAATTTTCAAATATTTCTTAGATTCGTAGGCCCTGTCCTTATTCTGTTGATTTTTTCCTTTGCTGTACAAAAGCTTTAGTTTGCCACTTTCTAATTATTGCTTTTATTCCCTATGCTTTTGGGGTCATATCCAAAAAACCTTTGCCCAGACCAATATCTTGAAGTATTTTCCCTATGCTTTCTTCTAATATTTTCATAGTCTTGTACCTTATTTTTAAGTTTTTAATCCATTTTGAGTTGGCTTTATTGTGAAAGACAAGGATCAGATTTCAATCTTCTGCGTAGATATTCAGTTTTCCAGCACCATTTATCAAAGAAGTTGTCCTTTCTCCAGTGTATGTTCTTTCTGCCTTGGTTGAAAATGAATTGACTGCAAATACAGGGACTTAGTTCTAGGTTCTCTATTCTGTTTCATTCATCTATTTTTTGTTTTATGCCTGTTTCTTATTACTATCATTCTGTAGTATGTTTGTAAGTCAGGAGTTGTAAGGCCTCCAGTTTTTTTGTTTTATTAGTACATTATAGTTACACGTAATGTTGGGATTGATTCTGATATAGTCATCCATGCATGGCACATACTTTGCTTCGCTTCAGTCCTCAGTACTTCCTCTTTTCCTCTTCTCCTCCCTCCCCATATCCCCCTTTCTCTACTCTACAGTCTTCCTTCTATTTGTTTATAGTTTTTTATTGGTGTTTTCTCATAAAATTGAAATTCACTGCCGTATAGTCACATATGTAATGAATGACAATTCACATGCACCAACCAAGATTACTATATCCAACAAAATTATCCTTCAGAATTGAAGAAAAAACTCTATTCACAAGAATAAATTAAAAGAATTCATAACTACTAAGTCTTCACTATAAAACATTCTCAATGAAATATTTCATACAGAAGAAATGAAATAATAAAAATCAGAGTCAGCATAGGGATTAATGTCACTAGAATAGTCAATCAAAGGAGAATTAAGCATTAGAAGTCTGAATTAAGCATTAGAAAGAAATCAAAATGGTAGGAAATAAAAAGATCATCTATAATAACACTGAAGGTAAATGGTCTAAGCTCTCTGATTAAAAGATACAGATGGCAGAATAGATTGAAAAAATAAGACCAAACTGTAGTTTGTTTACAAGACACTCACAGGCAAAGATATCCACAGGCTGAAGGTGAAAAGATGAAAAAAGATATTCCATGTGAATGGAGGCCCCAAGCAAGCAAGGAATAGCTACTTCAATTTGAGTTTTCTTTTTCTAAGGTCTTCAATTTCTTTCTTAGGTGTTCAATAGTTTTCATTGTACAGGTTTTTAATCTCTTTGGTTAGATTTATTCTCTGCATGTTTTCTCTGAGGGCTTGGTATACATTATTCCAAGCCCTCCTGACTTTTAGGATCAGGGTTGAAAAAAAAATTGAAATCCTAATTGACTCACCTCTAAATGTGAATTGTCATTTTTCTCTTACAGTTTTAAACTTTCATTTTTATCATACATATTAGGCATTTTCTTATTTGATGTGTCTTAGAGACAATCTTTTTTATTTTGCCTATTTGGGGTTCTAAATGCATCTTGTATTTCAATTTCCATTTCATTCCTAAGGTTTGGAAATTTTTCTGACATTATTTCATTGAAAATTTTGTTCATTAAGGAAACAATCAATGTGAAGAGAGAGCCTACAGAATGGGAGAAAATCTTTGCCACCTGCACCTCAGATAGAGTATTCATCTCCAGGAAATACTAAGAACTCAAAAACTTAACACCAAAAAAACAAATAACCCAATCAATAAATGGACAAAGAAACTGTACAGGCACTTTACAGAAGAAAAGATATGATCTGTCAACAAATATATGAAAAAATGTTCAACATCTCTAGCAATTAGAGAAATGCAAATTAAAACTACACTGAGATTCCATCTTGCTCCAGTCAGAATTGCAATTATCACAGATATAAGTACAATAAATGTTGGCAAGGATGTGGGGGGAAAGGTTACACTCATACATTGCTGGTGCGACTGCAAATTGGTACAATCACTCTGGAAAACAGTTTAGAGATTTCTCAGAAAACTTGGAATGGAGCCACCATTTGACCCAGTTATCCCACTCTTCAATATATACCCAGAGGATTTAAAATCAACATACTATAGTGACACAGACACATCAATGTTTATAGTAGCTCAATTCTCAATATTTACTCTATGGAACCAACCTAGGTGCCCTTCAACAAATGAATGGATAAAGAAAAGATGGTATATATATATAATGAAATATTACTAGCCATAAAGAAGAATGAAACTATTGCATTTGCCAGTAAATGGTTGGATATGGAGACTATCATGCTAAGTGAAATAAGCCATTCCCAAAAAACCAATGACTGAATGTTCTCTCTGATATGCAGATGATAACACAAAATAGGGATCAAAGACAAAGGGGAATGAAGGGAAGGAATGTGGGATGGGAATAGGAAAGAGCAGAATGGATCGTATGTAAATTTCCCATGTTCATATATGAATACACAACCAGTGAAACTATACATCATGTACAACCACAAGAAAGGGAAGTTATACTCTATGTATATATAGCATGTCAAAATACACTCTACTGTCATGTATATCTAAAAAGAACAAATTTACAGAAGAAAGAAAATATTGTGCATTGCTTTAATTGGTGTTTAAGTGCCTTCCTCTATGACAATGATTCTTTTATTTGATCTCAGCGTTATGCCAAACTTCTTAAATATGCTGGTTATGGTCTCTTAACATCTTTTCTTTGTTGTTGACTTTATTTTCAAGATTATGTATTTTGTTCAAGACCCAAGAATCTGCCTTCTGTGTTGTCTAATCTACTGATGATGCTTTCGACTGAATTTTTAGGTGATTTTTTGTCTTTCATTTCCAGAATTTCTATTTGATTCTTTTTCTTAATTTCCAGCTCTTTACTGAAATAATTTTTCTTTTCCTATATTTTGTTAAGTTAGTTCTTTACATCTTCTTTTAGCCCATTAAATATTTTAACTATGAACTTTCTAAATTTTTTAATCTGACATTTTCTCCACTGTGGTGTCAATAGGATTCATTGTTGAAGTATTGTGACCCATTGGAGTGGTTTCTTCTCTTGTTTTCTCATTTTGTTTGCATGTCTATCCATCTGCTGGTATGATTATCTCCTCTACTTTTATGCAAGGGTCTATTCTCCAGGCTGGGTGAATATCCAGGTTATGTTACTCCCATTCAACATATGTCCCCTGTTCTTCCCAGTATTAGCACCACTTTGAGGGAAAATTACTACCCTATTAACTTCAATCACTTCAAAGTAAAACCATGTACTAATAAACCTTAGGGGGAAATTTTTATTTAAGATGTTCTCCACTATTCCTCTAATCTGGGTATAAAACTGTAATAATATTCTGTAATAGATTGAAAAATTAGTTTTTAAGATAGAAAAATTAGTTATTAAAGATAGTAAAATTACTTTTACATGATATAGACACTGAAAGGGGGAGAAGAGAAAATATGGGCAATGAAAAAAACAGACAAGACAGAAAAGAATAATGCAAACCAAGGTGAAAAGAAGAAAAAAATGGAAGGAGGATTTGTGACAGGAATAAGTAAAAAAAAAAAAAAAAGGGAAATGAATGACTAAAAGGAGCAAGTGTGAACCTGAGCTAGGAAAAAAAAGATAAGATAGAATGATTCCAGCTAATACTTTGACCCATTAAAAGAAATACAATCAAATGGGTTGAGAATATAATATGGAATAATAAGGAAACAACTACTGATTCACAATTAAAAGTAATACATGTAAGATCAAAATTGATGTTAGAACTATTTATAACAATCCATGTATAGGTGGACAAATTTCTTATTGAGTCTTCCTGATTTGGATTTCATCAGAATATGACAACCTTAGAAGATGCCCACCACTCTTAAGCTTTACCTCTATGTTTCCCTCTATGTATGGAGGTAGTGATCACACCAGGTCACCTCTATTAGAATTCTAGAAGGTCCCATTCAATATTCGGTGTGTCCAGATACCTACTTGCTTTCTTTTGGGTCCGAGGAGATGGTCCCTAATTGTCTGTGACTTTGCAGCCCAGCTATTTCCTGTTAGGGGATATAGTCTTGTGTGCCCTCCTGAAGAAAAGCTTCATGTATCCAGTGCTGTCAAATTCAATGTGAACTACCCTGTGTTTATTTTGATGTGTGTCAGGTATGGGAGTCTAAGTTTCTGTAGTCTGTTTGATGTAGTCTGTTGTGGATACCATATGGGGTTGCCACCCGCTGGAGTACACAGATCTCAAGTCAGTGAGTTTTTATCTGAGCACATTGGGTGGTGGCTGGTGATTGTGGGTTATCTTATTCTTCTATAAGTCCCACAGTGGAGTGTACTGCTGTTGTGTATGCACAAGATTCTCCGTTAGCTGTTTGGGGTTATCCTCAGGGATATCCTTCTGTGGGCCTATATCTGAACAAAAATTGAATTAACTGGCAACTCTGGGATTTAAAGCTGTGGATATTCCTAGAGGTTCTGGGGTACAGAAGCTATTTCCCTGTTAGCTATGGGCTTCTTGCCAGTCAGTTCTTGTTCATCAACCCAGGGGCTTGAGCCTGCATACTTGGAGGGTCCTGTGCTATTTCCACTCACTGTTTCTGTTGGGTATAGGGGAACAGGAAGCAGAGCTTAAGGATGTCATGCTGACTGTCATGGGGCACTGTGTGCCCACTCCCCTCAAAAGGGCCCTCTTTAAAGTGGCATAAGCTTGGTGACTGCAAATGTAGAACCTGTAATTGTGAGTTCTCTGTGAGTAGTCTGCGGCACAAAAGCCCCACTTTGGTCAATGTAGATATCTGGGGCACCGTCCTTGTGACTGGGATAGAGTAGCAGTTGGCCTGCTTGTGTCTGAGCTCCTACTGTCTGTGGTTGTAAATTGTGGGCACCTGCTCCCCTCCACTGAGACTTCTACAGAGCAGCACTATCTAAGCAGTCTGGTGACTCTCTTCAACTTCAGAACCTGTGGGTATAGGCTCTCTGTGACTCTACCCTGACTGGTTCAGCTCACCAGGGTTTTATGGGGGTAGGATTTTGTGGTTTCTTCTTTACCTGAGCTCCCACAGAGGCTATGGGGAGTGTTGGGTTGAGCCTAGTACTCCCCAAGAGTGATTATGTCTAAGATTAGATCCACCACTTTTCCCTAGTCTGAGGTAAGGGAAAAGGGTTTCAGTAACTTTCAGTTAACAGAGATCCCTCTACAAGTTCCTTCTAGACAGATTACTGAAACAATTCATTTTGGAGGTATCCCCTCTAGTTTTACTTGCTACTGTCTGAAGGTGGGGAGAAGTTGTGTTGATTTAATTCCTTCTAGGGCGCCTGGAAAGCTGTGGATGCCACAAATGGCTGCCCTGCCTAGCACAGCTTTCAGTATACAATGTAGGTTAAACTGTGGAATCTCCACTGTCTTTGCTGCTCCTGTCCTATTTTAACTTGTTCTTCTTTTCTTCCCAAATGTTAGGAAAATAAGCTATGGGATTTACCTTTTCCTCTTTCTCTTTGTTACCCCACCCTCCGATCCCTCCCTGGTCAGGGTTCAGGGTCAAGGAATTCTGTCCTTATTCTCTGCTCCTGTAACCAAACTCCAAGTCCCTCTAACTTTCAAACTGTCCAATATTGAGTTTTAGAATACTTACTGTCACTCACATCTCCAGTCAACTGTTCTTTCACTACTTCTTTTCTGGACTATGGAGGAATTGAGGGTTGCTGCCTATATTCTGCTCTACTATCTTCCTCATCTCTCAAATTCTTTCTGCCTCCAGCTTTGTTCTTTTCTCTAAGAATTGCTCTGGCTATTCAGGGACTTTTGTGGTTCTGTGCAAATTTTAGCAGTGTTTAGTCCATTTATGTGAAGAATGTCATTGTTACTTTGATAAAAGTTGCATTAAACCTGCACATTGCTTTAAGTAGTATGGAAATTTTATCTATATTAATTATTCCAATCTATTAACATGGAAGATCTTTCCACTTTTTTGTGTCCTCTTCAATTTCTTTCGTCAATGTTTTGCAATTTTCATTGTAGAGATCATTCACATCTTTGGTTTAATTTATCCCTACGTGTATGTTTAATAGAATTGCTTCCATAATTTCTTCTCAGAAATGTTATTGTTGGTGTCTAAATAAGGTACTGATACTTATAAGTTGATTTTTTATTCTGTAACTTTACTGAATTTTTTTATCTGTCATAACAGCTTTTTAGTGAGCATCTGAGTTTCACTGTCTATAAATCATGTCATCTGCAAACAGGGATAACTTGATATTCACCTTTCCTTTTTGGATACCTTTTATTTCTTTCTCTTTGAATACTCTTTATTTACTATATGATATTTAATAAGAGTGTAAAAGTGGAAATCCTTGTTTTGTGTATAATCTAGAGAAAGCAATCCCAGTTTTTCTCCTTCAGCATGAGGTAGGCTGTGAGTATGTCATGACAAACTTATTGGGTTGAGATACATTTCTTCTACACCTAATGTTTTAGAGTTTTTATCATGAAGTGATATTGATTTTTATTGAATGCTTTTGGTGTATCTATTGAGATAATCATATGGTTTTTAATCCTTCATTCTTTTCTTGTGATTACACTTACTGATTTACATATGTCAAATCATCCTTGCATCCCTGGATATATCCTATTTGATGGTGGTATATAATCTTTTTTATGTGCTACTGAAATTCTATTTGCTACTATTTTTTTTGAGGATTTTTGCATCTATGTTCATCAGGGTTATTGGTCTCTTATTTTCTTGCTTTGTTAAAAGTGTCCTCATCCGGTTTTGGTATCAGGGTGATAATGGCTTCAGAGAATGAATTAAAAAGGGTCCCTTCTCTGAATATTTTGGTAAAGTTTGAGAAGAATTGATCTCAGTTCTTTAAAAAATTGGTAAGATTCAACAGTAGAGACTTCCAGTCCTAGGCTTTTCTTTATGGAGAGAATTTTATTACTAATTTAATATCCTTGCTTATTATTGGTCTTCTCAGGTATTCTGTGATCTCCATATAACATTGGGTTATATATGTCCAGAAATTTATCCATTTCTTCTAGGTTTTCATTTTCTATTTTGGCAAGTAGTTGTTCATAATAGTCAGTAATGACCCTTTTATTTCTGTGGTATAAGTTTTAATGTCTTCTTTTTTATCTCTGACTTTATTTGTTGGAGTATCTTTTTTTTTTTCTTGGTTAGTATAACTAAAGGTTTGTCAATTTTATTTTTTTAGAAAAAAATTGTTGATACTTTCTATTTTTTCAATTATTTTTTCTGTATTCCATAGGTTTCATTTTGTTGTGGTTTTACTTTCATTTCAAGAAATTTTTAAATTCCCTTTTGATTTCTTCATTGACTCATTGAAGATAATGTTGTTTAACTTTCATATATTTGTAAAATTTCTGAAGTTCCTCTTTTTGTGGATATCTAGTTTTATTCCATTGTGGTCAGAAAAGATACATACTATGATTCCTTTTTTTTTTTTTTTTTTCTGAGACTTTTTTGGGTGCATGACTTCACATGGTCTATCCTGGAGAATGTTTCATGCACTAATGAGAAGAAAGTATATTCTGCAACTGTTGAGTGAAATGATCTGCAAATGTCTGTTAAGTTGGTTTTTTTTTGGGGGGGGGCGTTGTTTTTGTTTTTGTTTTTGTTTGGTTCGTTGGTTTGTTACTAAGGATGGAGCCCAGAGATGCTCTACCGGTCCTTTTAAAAAAGTCTTCTTTTATTTTTGAGACAGGGTCTTGCTAAATTAACCCAGGCTGGTCTTCAATTTGTGATCCTCCTACCTCAGCCTCCCAAGTTGCTGAGATTACAGGTATTCACTACCAGGCTCTTTGTTCTTTTTAGATACACAAGACAATAGAGTATATTTTGGCACATTATACACACATATTATACATTTATTCTAATTAGGATACCATTCTTGTGGTTGTGTACATGAATCCCAAAACACCAAAGATTGAAAGTTCTCTCTGATATGCAGATGCTAACATACAACAAAAGAGTGGGTAGAGAAGTTCAGTGGATCACACAAAGAGGAACGAAAGGAAGGGAGGGGAATAGGAATAGGAAAGACAGTGTAATGAATCGCAGATAACTTTCCTATGTTCATATGTGAATATACCACCAGTGAAACTCCACATTATGTACAACCACAGACTACTTGTTCTTTAACAAATATAGTTTAACTGTGATATTTCTTTGTGCATTTTTGTCTGAATAATCTGTCCATTGGTGAAGATGGGGTGTTCAAATCTCTAAATATTAGTATTAGACTCTATCTTTCTGTTTTGATCTAATAATATTTGCTTTATATAAGTGGGTGCTCTCATTGTGAATTGTACATTCACAATTATTATTTCCTCTTATTGAATTGATCCCTTTATTTTATAGTGTGACCTTGTCTTTTAGTAGTTTTGACAAATTCTATTTTATCTTTTATAAATATACTCCAGAATTTTGTTAATTTGACATTGTTTTGTATATACTTTGTCCATTTCTTCCTCTCTTGTTCATCTTATTGGATGAATTTCTGAGTGATAGGGTTTGACTCTCTGCCTTTTGTGTATGTGCTTCATTACTGAGTTGTGGTCTTTTATGTGTTTCATGATGGTGGTTATGATTCTTTGTCTTCTAACATATGAATCTTCAAAGAATTTTTTGTAAGTGCTGGTGCGGAGATGATGAACTCCTGCAGTTTTTGCTTCTCTTGAAAATATTTTATTTCTTCTTCGTGTCTGAAGAATAACTTCAATGGATATGATATTCTTGGTTGCAAAATTTTTCTTCAGGATCTTGAATATATCATCCCATCCCATTCCTGTTTTTCTTGAGAAGTCTACTTTTAATCTAATGGAGCTCCCCTTCTATGTGACTTGATGGTTTTCTCTTGCTGCCTTGAAAATTCTTTGTCTTCTGCTTTTAATGGTTTGACTACAATATGCCTCAAAGAGGATCTTTTTTGGTCCCATCTGCTACAGGTCATTGGAGTTTCCTGGACATAGATCTCCATCTTTCCCAAGATTTGGAAAGTTTTCAGCAATTATTTCATTGAATAGGTTTTCCCTGACTTTTTCCCTGCTTTTTCTCTTCTCTCATCCTTCCAGAATAACCATAATACAAAGCTTTGCTCCCTTCATGGTGTCCCATAAGTCTTGATAACTTTCTTCATTATTTTTATTTTTATTTCATCTGACTGAGTTGTTTATAAAGACTTACCTTTAACCTCAGAAATTCTTTCTTCTTCCTGTTGTGCTTTGCTTTTGAGGCTCTCAAATGTATTTTTATTTCATTTATTGTTTGCCTTAGCTCCAAGGTTTGTTTACTTCTTTTTTATAATCACTATCTCTGCTGAATTTCTCATTCATATCATGAATTATCTATTATTTTATTGATTTCCTCTATTCCTTTAGATCTCATTAAGACTCCTAAAAATCATTATTTTAAATGTTTTGTCAGGAAGTTTATAAATTTTCCTTTCTGTGTGGTCTGTTGCTAGAGAGTTATAGTGTTCCTTTAAAGTTACCTTGTTTGCTCATGCTTCTTGTCTCCCTATGATGGTGTTTGTGTATGTGCTGCATCAGTTGCCTCTACCAATGTTATAGGGTGGCTTTCATAATAAATGACTTTCTCCTGCACTACTCTCTTCACCTGTAGTCAACATGGGTAATAACTGAAGGTATGTCAGTGACCTAAACTTTAGGTATTATGAGATTGTACTACCAGGTGAGATGCAGCTCTCTTAGGTGGGGAGAGTTTGCTGACCTACTCTGGGCGTGGGCTCTGAGTATGGGTTGACTGCCAGTTTCCATGAGTTGCATGATTATGGGTCCAGACCATTCAGTTCAATTTGGTGTGGTGCAGCATCCTAGTAGTAGGTCAGATGTCTGATAGCATCTGAGAGCAGCACAGGTACCATTGCAGGGCCTTCAAGGGACCACCCACTCAGGGCAAACTGCCCAGCTTTTTCAGGCCAGGTTTGTTTGATTGGGCTACTCAAATGCTTTTTGATACTACAGAGGCTGGGCAAGACTATTCAACTCCTTCCTGGGGGGTCTCAACTGACCAAAATGCTTGACTGCTTCCTGGGGTCATATGTGGTGGGGCAGGACCACCTGACTGCTTCCCATTGTCTCTGTGGACTGAAACATTCATGTCATGCTGTCCAGCTACATTGCATGAGCATGGATTTATGGTCTGGGTCACCTAGCTGCTTCCAGGCAGCAGGAGAGAGGTTAGGGTCAATTAACTGTTTCATTAAGTTTCTACATGCCAAGTCCCTCAGGTTGTAATTCCCAGGTGTTTCTCAGGGCCATGGAGAGTGCTGGCAGAGCCACCTGGAAGAATCAAAGGGTTGAAAAGTAGCAGGGGGAAGTTGCCTGGGTGCTTCACAGAAAGCCAGATGAACAGAGTTTCAATACCATACTGTCCAACAGGAACCTGGGCAGGAGCGGTCACAAGTAGGTTACATTCTTGCCCTGGGGCAATACAGTAGTGGAGTAAACTGGAAGTTCCCTACCTGGACTCAGGGCCTGCAAAGGTATAGACTTCCCCAGCAGCAAATGTTTCAGATTTCTCTGGCTTCAATGGGGACTGCTAACACCTCTGCTTACTCTTTCCCCACCAAGTTTCTCTTGTTTCAGGGTTGACCTTAAAAGATGAGAAGGTAGATGCTCTGGCTTAGTTCTCTTCCAAATATCTCCATACTTTGCTACATCTCCGCCACCTTCCTACTATATTCCAGCACTCTGCCTTAAACATTCCAATAATATAGCTCATGTTCTTTTCTTGTTTTGGTCCTTTGTTGTGGAAGGAAGTGTGTAGGAACTTCTAGTCAGACATCTTGCTGACCCACAGTTGTGATTTCTTTTTATCTGCATCACATTTGGAGCAAAGATGGACTTTCCCTGACACCTGAGTTCACCATACAGTCAGACGTTGTATTAACTCAGGAGATGCGCTGAAGACTTCTTAAACTTAACATGTTCAAACACAAAACTATCAGTATCCATGATGTCCTAAAAAGTCCAGAATTCTTTGTCCCCTGACTCATGACCCTTAGCAAATGGCACTCATCCTCATGGTCACTTATGATTCCAAGACAGTTTCAGGAAAGGCTGAAAGGTAAAGAGTGAACTTAGCTTCCTTTTTAAAGAAGCTTTCCAGAATCCACTAAGCAACATTGGCCAGATCTACAAACAATGATCATCTCTGAGAGTCTGAAACACTTGTTCAGCTGGGTATTATGAAATACCAGAATTCTGAAATACCAAGAAAATGTAGGGTTAATTAATGAGGAAGGTGCTGAAGTAGTGACCTCTTAACCATAATGCCAGGAAGAGCACACAAGGCCCTGAATGGCCTGCTGTCCCGTCTCCAACCACCCCATTTCTCCAGGATTTTCTTCTTCCACTTTTCCAAACAAATTTCATGCTACTGCCAAATTGAATTTTGACTACCTTCCACAGCACACTGAACACTACTTGAGGTACCACGTATCCCATATAATTCCTTGCCCTGTGCCTACCTTTCTTGATACACGGCAAACTCTGTGGAAGTTCACTGATGGAGTCCCAGAACCAATTACTGGCTTGTCACATACTGAGCACTCAATAAGTGTTTCTTTACTTACCTGTGACTAGATGAAAAAAATGGCAGATGGGTGGGTAGATGGGAAGATAGGTAGGAGGATGGATAGATAGATGGATGGACAGGTGTGCGAATGAATGAACAAGGAGATAGCTAGATAGATGGAAGGATAGGTGAAAGGATGATAGTAAAATAGGTGAATGTATGGTTGGGAGGGGGTTGGGCAGGTGTGTTAATCATCTTTTTGTCACTGTGACAAAATGCCAAGAAAAACTACTTAATGAAAGAAAGATTTAATTGGGGCTCACAGTTTCAGGGACTTCAGTCCATTATCAGCAGGCTCCATTGTTTCTGAGCCTGTGGTGAGGCAGCACTTCATAGTGGAAGGGCATGGCACAGCAAAACTGCTCACCTCATGACAGCCAGAAAGCAGAGACAGCAGGAGGTGGGAGCTAGACACAAGATATAGTCCCCAAGAACACACCCCCAAGGACCAAGTCTTACCTCCTGCAGTTTCTACCACCTCCCAATAATGTCATCAGCTACAAACCCATCAATGGATTAATCCATTGAACGAGGTCAGAGCCCTCATAAGCTGATCATTTTCCAAGAATCAACCTCTGAAAATTGTTGCACTAGAGACCACACCCTCAACACATGACCCTTTATATATTCCAGATCCAAACTATAACAGATGGATAGGTATGTAGATGACTGGAGGGAAAGATGAATGATAGAAAGTGGGGTAAATGGATGGAAATATGGAAGAACAGATAGATGAAGGGTAGGTAGATAAATGTAAGGGTAGATGGAAGGATGAATAGGTAGGTATAAGGACAGATAGATGGGTGCAAACATGCATATAAGGATGTATGGACAGCCAGATAGATGAATTTTCCCTATGTTCTTTCATATCTCTGGTTTTTCCCACATGCAGTTCCTTCTGCCTAGAATAACTTTCTACCCTTCACCCTAATTATTCCAGCAACCTCCTCACCATTCTTTAAGATTCAACTAAAAACGTCTTCTCTTCTAGAAAACTCTCCCTGGCTTCATTTACCTGAGTAGGTGTCTTGATTTTTGCTCCTGCATCTCCAGTGCATCCCTCCACAATAGACTTCATACATCACTGTGCTTCAACTCATAAAGTTCTGAGCTCTCTGAAAGCAGCACCTGATGTTGATGCTGTGTATCCAGCACTGATCCTATAGCCTGTCCTGGAGCAGGAGTGCAAGCAATTTTTAAGAAAATTCGAATAAAAGTAAAATTGATAAAGAGCCTGACTGAGGATATGACTCAGTGGTAGTAAAATTGCCTAGCATGCACTAGGGCCTGAATTTAATCCAAGTACCATAAAAAGGGGGAAAAAGAAAAGAAAAGAAAGTCCTTTGCCAGGCATAGTGGCACATGTCTGTAGTCCCATCTACTCATGAACTGAGACAGAAGATTGCTTGAGCCCATGGGTTCAAGGCCAGACTAGGCTGCATACTGAAACTGTGCCTCAAAAATATAAAGAAGAAAAAAATCTATGCTTCTATTCCTAGAGAAAGACACAGCAAGTAGAAGATACATTGGATGAACTGAATGAGGAGTTCTTCCAGCTCACTGCTCAAGTCCTGGAGCTCCAGAAGAAGGAGAATAAGCCAGACCAATTGCCTCCAGAGGAAGGCAAAACCTTTGTGGTAAGCCAAGCAGAGGAACATCTCAGCTCCTGAGATGTTCATGGTGGGACCCACAGGGTCAAGTCCCCTTCCACAAAGAGGACTGCTAGCTCTGACCAGAATATCCAGCAGCCTTCGTAATGTGCTGTGTGGTGTGGCAAATAGAAGGCTAAATAAAACAAGAAGACTAAGAGCTAGGGCAAAGACAAGGAAGTTCACGCCATCCTCTTAGGGTAAAGTTCTTCAAGGAAATTCACAGCTAGAAAAATTGTAAAGGGAGCAATAAAAATAGCTGTTGTAGATATTGCCTAATAGCACCTGCTCCTGGAACTAGAAGCTTTCAAAAAGATGCATATTCCATCCAGATGTCCCGATCCTGGTTGGGGGTCTCTGGACATACAGATATAGGGAAGGCTTCAGGGAAACAAGATAAGAGATGCACATAATCATGCAGTGAGTCTGCATTGAGCACAACATAATTTTTTCTGAGCAAAGGAGTCAGTTCCTGGCTAAACTCCCCTCCCTTGCCTACAGGCATCTTAGAAGACATCTTCACCATGGAGGGAAGAGACACAGAACCCCATCCTTTAAAAAAAAAAAAAAAAAAAAAAAAAAAAAAGACTGCATTTTGATTCATTATACACAAATGGGGTACAACTTTTCATTTCTCTGGTTATATACAATGTATATTCATACCATGTACATAGGGTAATAATGTCTATTTCAGTTCACTATCTTTCCTTCCCCCACTCCCTCCCACCCCATTTCCCTCTACACAATCCAAAGTTCCTCCATTCTTCTCTTACCTGCCCCCCACCACCAGCCCCTCTTTATGTACCATTCACTTAACAGAAAAAACATTTGGCCTTTGGTTTTTTGGGATAGAACCCCATCCTTATTCTTGGCCACACTCAGGGTCAGAAGATAGTGACTCAGTGAGGACAAAAGGACAGCAGAGGGCTGGGGTTGTAGCTCGGTGGTAGAATGTTTGCCTAGCACGTGTGAGCACTGGGTTTAATACTCAGTACCACATAAAAGTAAATAAATAAGATAAAGGCATTGTGTCTATCTACAACTAAAAACATTTTTTTAAAAGAACAGGAGAGCTTCATTCTTGCAGAAACTTTCACTATAAAGATCCCTGGAACTGAAGAAGAAATCAGCTAAGTTGAGGGACTATAACATAGAGTGAGGTTTAATTATTTAGTAACACTTCCATATTATTAAACACAAGGATTGCTTAATGATATAATTAACTGTTGTGCTCTCATATGGCAACATAAACTGGGACATAATTTCTCCATGAGGTAATTGCAATCCCTGGAGAAATCTCTGAGCACCTTTCCAAATTAGGAAGATGTTGGTGCCCAGAGAGCATCAGTGTGATGAAGGTCATAGCTCAGGATAGTCTAAAGAAACAGAGGATTCTCTGGTTACCTTTCCTCACCCCACACCCATCCTTTCCAGGTGGCTCCCAACATCCTTCCTGGTGAAGAAGACAGACTTAACCCTATGGAGGTGGGCAGCCCAGGCAGAGAGAAGCCTTGTCCCTGGGCCCTGAAGAATGAGCAGGCCCAGGTGCTGGAAATCAGGAGAGTACACTTGGCTCAGCAGATTGAGGACCTGGAGTGGGAGCTGTTGCTGCTCCTTCAGGCAGCCAATGGTGGCTCCAACGTAGGAGGGAACCAGCCTCCAGTACCAGCCTGGAGGGCCCTGAGTCACATGGGACACTTAGGAGGGCATCTTCAAGAAGCTCCTTCTCCACCAAAGATGTGACTAGGGTCTCCTGGTAGGAAGAGGTGAGCACCTGAGGCTAGGGCCTGTACTGGTTTATGATGTGCTCCCTTTGAGGACACCTGAATTACTGTCAGATCTTGGACTTTGGCATGTGCTGAGTTCTTTGGTCCTTTGGGGTAAGGAACAATAAAGTTACATGGGTTGAAGAAATTAATGCTTGCTTTAATCATCCTCTCACTCACACACTGATCACTATGTCCTATAGTCCAGGCCAATATCTATAAAAGGTTTCTCAGAGCACTTGGTACCAGGTGGCAAGTTCTGGGTGTGGGGCTATGAGAATATAGGTACAGCACAGCACACCCATGCTCCTCTCTCCATCTCAGCTCTCTGCTGGAGTCTCCAGACTCCCATAGGAGTCCAAGTAGCCATTATTCCCCCATGGCTTCAGTCAACCTCCTGGACAATAGAGAGACAGGTGGTATTGAAAAGACCAGGTCTCCTGAGCCTCAGTAAGGACCTCCAATGCTAGAGGAGACTCCCTAAGTACAGGCAGGGCCTATAAGTCAGACTGCATCTCTCTGTCCCTGGACACCTACACTTGTCCATCTGCACCTTAAGAGAAGTTCCCTTCTGGAACTTCCCCACCTCTCCCTCTGCTGCCTAGTGACAAGTAGAGCCACTTCACACACACACATCACACACACACACACACACAAAGAGGACTTGTGCCCAACATGCTCCTCCCAACCCTTGTCCTGATCTCTTCTTCCTGTTTCCACCTGTGTTTGAGTCCCAGTTTGGTGATTTATGCATTGTGAACCCTACCTTCAGCTCCTCAGAAAAGAGTATGTACATCACTCACCTACAATTATACCCAGACCCATTTGAAAACCCACACTCATGCAAACTTACAGGCACACACACACAAAGACACACACACACTCACCTAAATGTTCATACCTTCTCTTATGCTGTCTCACATGTACAACTAAAGACACATACAGGCACACATTTACATACACACAGAAACACACCAGACTCCATATACACATCCAGAGCTCATTACTTTGAGGGTACAGAGTATCATTCGTGACCCACGAATCCTTTGTAAATATGGCTGTCATGGAGATATAACCTCTACCTAGAGATCAAACAGTCACACTGAAGGCCACACCAGCACACAGGAACTCCACAGAAGACAATATAGAATGAAGGGTCAACCTTGTGAACAAACTCAATAGAGGGAAGCACTCAGAACTGTGAGGCATCAAGCCAGTCAAATGTCAGCTTGGACAGAGTCAAGAAGGCGCTGAGTGACCCATACTTCATATATGGACAGAGGGTGTTGGCTAGAACAGGGAGAAAGAGCTTTACAGGCTAGTGAGTGAGTGGAAAGGGCAAGAAGAGAGCCACATGCACAGTCTTCACCAGAAGAGGATCCCACAGGAGGATGTGGGTAGAAATATGTGCTGAAGTCATCCCCACTACTGTGGGTTTGTCACCAGAACTTCATGAGAGCGGGAGGGATCTCTGTGATGTGTGCCTGCCTGGAGAAGCCTATTGCTGAACTGTGGGCCCTAACGGCATTCTCTACCTATGAGATCCTACAATTCAGGGCTCCATGCCAGAGAGGTGGACACACTTCCATGGGGGTCCACAGCCTTCTGGGTCCTCCCCAGAAGGTGAGGGGTGAAGGAACTCTGTGAACCATTAACTGCTCTCCATCTTTCTGGTTGATGTGACCCTCTCAGAAGTGTCATTTCTGGAGCTAGAGATGTGTAGCTCAGTGGTATTTACCTTGTATGCATAAGGTCCTGAGTTTAAACCCCAGCACCTCAAAAGAAAAGAAATGTCCATCAGTGCTCTCTATGGGGGTATTTAATCCTGTTCCTTTAGTAACTGCAAATCCCTGGCCTAGGCAGAACAACCATCACCCCAACTGCATGTAGACAAAAAAAAAAAAACCCTGAGGATGCTATCTGCTGGCTACCCTGGGTCCCAGTGCAGCTCCTTCTGCATTCAACCTGCTGCCCAGTGGCCTCAGGTGGATGCTGCTAAACCCAAGTGACCTAGAAATCTCATCTCCACTACTATCAACTCTTATAGCACAGTCCAAAAACATGTCCATCTGTCCTCACTGCTGGATGAATACATAGTTCAACCTAAAGATTAATTATCAAGATGAAAATTGATATACCATGAAAATGGAGCCTGAAAACAAGCAGGAGTAGATACTCTAATGACCAAAAAGCAGGCCTGAAGTCAAAATTAATCAGAAAATACAAAGAAGGTAACTTCATACTGATAAGGGATACAATCCAACAAGAAGATATAACAATAGTGAATATTTCTACCCCAAACATTGATGCATCTAATTACATAAAACAGATCCTACTCAACTTACAGACTCAGAGAGACCCCAATACAATAGTACTGGATGGTTTCAACATACTTCTCTCACCATTAGATAGGGCATCCAGACATAAATTCAGTAAAGAATTTTCAGACACAAAAAATACAATAAATCAAATGGACTTAACAGACATCTCTAAATGTCTATTTGTTTCATCAAAAAACAGCCAAATTCATTGTCTTCTCAGCTGTTCATGGAACTTTCTCCAAAACCAACCATATTTTAGGCCACAGACTAACACTTAGCAAATACCAAAAAAAAAAAAAAAAAAAAAACCCTACAGAACCTACCTAAACACATGGAGATTGAATAATACCCTTTTCAATGATGAACAAGTGTTAGAAAAAAATCAGTAAAGACATTTAAAATTCTTAGAATCAAATGATAATGGTGGAAGAGTGCTTGCCTAGTATATGTGAGGCACTGGGTTCAATCCTCAGCACCACATATAAATAAATAAATTAAATAAAGGCATTGTGTCCATCTACAAAAAAAAAAAAAATTTAAATGATAATAGTGATGCAACATACCAAAAACTCTGGGACACTATGAGGGTGGTTTCTTAGAGGAACGATTATGGCTATAAATGCCCACATAAGAAAATCAGAAAGATCCCAAGTAAACAACTTAATAATGCATCTCAAGGCTCTTGAAAAAGGACAAAACAATTACAAAACAGGTAAAAGAAAGGAAATTATTAAGATCAGAGGTGAAGTCAATGAAATAGAGAACTAAAAAGAAAACAAAAGGATCAAAGAAATGAAGAATTGGTTCTTTGAAAAGAGAAACAAGTTTGATAAACCCTTAGACAAACTAAAGAAAAAGGATAATTTGCAAAAATACATTATACTGTCACATATATCTAAAAAGAACAAATAAAAAGTTTAAAAAGAATGAACCAACAAAAAATAAAACAAAAAGGATGAAGATCCAAATTAAGGAAACCGAAAGTACTGGCAGATCGGGCCAAGTGAGTTCCGAGCTCTACCATCTTAGATCTACAGGCTCAACTTGATTCCTTGGCCGATGTCGTCCTGCAAAATCGTCGTGGTTTGGATCTGCTAATGGCATAGGAAGGAGGGCTTTGCCTGTTCCTTGGTGAAGAGTGCTGTTTCTACACCAACCGCTCTGGCATTGTACAAGATTAAATCAAAAACCTACAAGAAGATGTGGAACGTCGTAGGAGCGAGCTCCACTCGAATTTCCTCTGGACTGGGTTACATGGGTGGCTCCCTACCTCCTCCCGCTTATAAGACTGCTAATCACCATTATCCTTGTGTTCACCTTTGGGCCTTGCATAATCAATAAGCTTATCCATTTACTGAAAAGTCAGGCTAGGTCTGTGCAGCTCATGGTGGTCCGACAGCATTATACTGCCCTTTATAATGATGATTGGGAGTCCTATAGGATCATGGATCACTCGTATCAGGACACTGGGGTCTAAATGTCTCTCCCTTAAGCCCTGCTCCTCCTGAGCAGGGCCCGCCTGAAGTGCTAAGGGATAGTCAATGATGGGTAAGATCTCAGAGGAGGACAACCTAAGACAGGCACACCTTCGAGTAAGGCAGACCCCCAAACTGCTAGGGTGATGTTCCATGAGGGGTAAGACCCTCCCAGGGGCAACCTAAGACAGACACACCCTTAATACAAAACAAAAAAGGGGGATGTGTTGGGACTAATGAGACGTTAACTAACTCAGGCTGACTCCTTACTCCCTGGCGAGTAAGCAAAATCAAGGCTCAAACGTGGTTTCAAAGGTTCATGACGATAAACCGGACCACCGTCAGGGATTGGTTAACAACAGTTCTGCGAACGTGATCAGCTCGTGCTTGCCATATAGTCCTATGGGACTCTTGCCTGCGTGAACACCCCGTGCCTTGCTGACTTTTAAGCTGATTGGTTCCCGCTTAGCCCCCACCCTACATAAAAGCTGTGTGACTTACTCAATAAACGAGTTCCTGCTGTGAAAAAAAAAAGAATAAGAACAAAACTAGGCATGGTAGCCTGGTTTGTAGTCCTGCTACTGGGTGAGCTGAGATGAGAGGATCAGTTGAGCCAGGAGTTCAAGACCAGACCACATAACAACAAGCTGTCTCAAAACAAAAACAAAAACAAAAACAAATCCACTAAGGAAAGACCTAGTAGAAAAGTTTTCTAAGCAGTGAAAAGCATAAATAAAAGTCATGTCATACAACAGCATTTTATTTGAGACATCAGGAGAAAAAACTATAAAGTAAATATTAAACAGGGTACTTCAAGAGCTCTCAAACTGAATTAGAGGCATTCAAGATCGTTAACCCCAAAGGACTAAGAACTAAGCAAAATGCCAGGAATCCATAGAAAGAAAAAGACTATAGGTGTGCACCATCACACCCAGCTTGGAAACGGCTAGAACAAAACAGGAGAAGGTCATGAGTGAGTTTATAAAAAGAAAATTAAAAACCTGTATGAGGTGGGATACTTGGTGAGAATTGAAAATTGTTGATTGAAAAATTTTAAAAATTTTAAAAAAGATCCAAATTAATAAATTATAGATGAAAAAGGATGAAATCACTCCACACATCACAGAAATCCAGAGAATCATTAGGTAAAATTTTGAATAATAAATGGGAAGACCTAGAGAAACTGATACATTTCTAGACACATATGACTGGTCAAAATTAAATCAAGAAGACAGAAAATCTAGACAGACCAATAACTAGCAGTGAGATAGAAGCAATAACTCAAGCTAGGCATGGTGGCACATGTCTGTAAGCCCAGTAGTTTCCATAGGCTGAGGAAGAAGGATCATCAGTTCAAAGCCAGCCTCAGCAATTTAGCAAGGCCACAAGCAACTCAGGCGAGACCCTGTCTCTAAATAAAATATAAAAAAGACCTGAGGATGTGGGTCAGTGGTTAAGCACCCCCAGGCTCAATCCCTAGTATCAAAAAAAAAAAAAAAAAAAAAAAAGACTTCCAACCAAGAAACTCCCTGGACCAGATGGATTCTCAGCTGAATTCCACCAGACCTCTGGGTGTCCATTGCCACATAGAGGGGAGGAGTGAAGTTTCCAGGATGATGGGTGCTCTACTTCTTTCCTGCCAAGCCTTCTAGGATCACATCTACAGAGCCTTGAGAGTCAGGCTGCATCGGTCATCCAATTTCCTAGTTGGTTTAGAGTCCACTGTACCAGAATACACTATAGAAGGCACCAATCCCTGAAAGAAACTGGAGTCAAGTGCTTTGCAAACAAATGGATTTCAAATTTGATTTCTCCTTGCCCTCAAACCATATTTATAAGAATGGTGGGGAGGGGCATAGCTCAATGGTAAAGAGCTTGCCTAACAGGCACAAAGTCCTGGATCTGATCCTTAACGCAGCAAAAAATAATAATAAAATAAAAATATATTTATTGATGAACAGAAAGTTTTCTAGCAAAATATATTACTGCAAGCTGCAAGAGGTGCTGCACATCAGTAATCCCAGCAACTTGGGACACTGAGGAAGGATGATTATAAGTTCAAGACTGGCCTGGAACTTAGCAATACCCAGTCTCAAATTAAAAAAAAAAAAAAAAAAAAAAAAAAGATAATACTCCAGAGGAGCAAAAACCTTGATTTCTGCAAATTTGATTTGATTTGTATAGTCAGAGGTGGGGAAGCCTGAAATGACTCTCTAGAAGGGGTGGTCAATAAAGTCAATTACAGACTCAGTTAAAACCTTGGTCATCAAATCACTCTTTTTTCTCCAGTCCCTTAGTCTCCACTTGCAAGGGTTCCAGTACTGAAACTCATGAGATTTTTCACAGAAAATCAAATGTAATGATAGAAAAGAGCATAGGAATTAAAGTTCAGAGACTTGTATCCAGAACCTTGTTTCTTCCACCTAGTAACCTCCTAACCTCTGGGAAATGTCTAAGGCTGTCTCAGGCAGAAAGTGGCATACTGTTGACAGTAAAAAAAAAAAAAAAAAAAAAAAAAAAAAAAAATTATAAATAGAATTATACTCTAAAATAATGATTAAAAGTATAGTTTAGTAAACACATAGATCAATATCATGGTCATTTTTCATTACCAAGAAGTGTGTATGTGCACAAGTATATGTGCTACACTTTTATACAAGCAGCAATGCAGTAGGAGTGTTTACACAAGCATCACCACACACATATGAGTAAATGAGTATATTGGTTACATCACAGGACAGAACTAAGCAAGGAAGATGTTTCAGCTCCCTTATAACCTTATGGGACCACAAATATTTATGCAATGTGCTGTTCACCAAAATGTCATAATGCAGTGTATGATTGTGCCTATTGCACTAAGTTGTTAAAATTTTAATTAAGGTAGTGTATGTGAAATCACCATCTAAAAAGTAGCTGACCAGTGATAACTATAGTCTAAACTGGCAGCAGATGGGTAACCGGCAAATCTGTGTTCATGTTAGGTACTCTTGTAGGTGCAAAGGAAGGAGACGACCCCAGCTCTGACTGCAGTGAATTGCTGGCTTTCCAGTAGAAAAGATGCTAACAAGGGAAACAGCAATCAACATACAGCCACTCAGAAAACTGCAATTACCCTTCTCTACCACCAGATGACACCCATGCTCACAGGGGCTGGAGAGTTTTACATTGTTCTACAGAAGTGAGGACACTACAGTGCACAATTTAAAATGCAAAGTTGTAGATTACCTAAGGGTGATAAGAGCAGAGCACAGATTAATGAACAGGAGCTGTGTCAGGCTAGTTCTCTCTGTTTAAGGTGCCTATAAGCAAGCCTATAAGAAAGGACATGGAAACAGGCATCAGACTACTGGATCAGACCAATTTGTGTGAAAATGTGGGACCATGCTAGCCAAACAGAAGTTCAAATCAAGAGCTGTTGAGAGGTTCACACTGCTGTGGATCTTAGTTGGGTTTCAAGAATATGAAATGCAGAGGCAGGGCAGAGATAGCAAAGAGATACTCCACAACAGGCAGGATTGATTCCCTATTAAGGAACAAATGAACGTGGGAAATCAGCATGAACAGGGAACTAGGAGTCATATTCCATGAGGTATTAAGCACAAGACAAATGAGGGTATCCTTGATGCAACAGCAGGAACATTTTGGGAGTTCTCAAGGCAGTGACTATTGAAAACTACATTTGGGAAAATAACCCTAGGTTTGAACTACTACCATTTAGGCTCCCAGCCTGGTGGGGGGAAGGATAGTATAATTGATTTTCTTTTAGAGAAGTGAACACCCTCACTGCCAACACTGTCAGATCCCTGACAGCCAGTGCCATGCAAACAGCAGGTATGTGACAAAGACAGAAAGGTATTAACTAACAAAGAGCCTGCTCCCCTCTAGAATGCATCTGCCCAGGGACTCCATTCCCCCACTTTTCCATCATCTTGCAGCTAGATGGAGCCATGTGTGTGGGTTTGGGCCACCAAGTAAGAGCCAGCATGACCATCCCACGGCATCCTCCTAAAAAAAATCACCCTGCTTTCTCTTCCTCCTTCCCCAGATCCAGTATTGACACACTGGGAGAGGCTACGTGGTGAAACCTCCCTGTGCCTGCTTCCTGAACCACTGTGAGGAAATCCCCTCCCTCCCACCATCCCCTGCCTCCCCTGGACTTCACATGAGAAATCAACTTCCACCATGTTATGTCACTCATGCTTCAGGGTTCAGTACGGATAGCAACTAGTTCTACCTTCAATAATGCAAGAGTTATTTTTTAATTGACTCATAATTATACATATTTATGAGGTATAGAGTAAGTGGCATATCCATCACCTCAAATACATCATTTCTTTGTGTTGGGAATTTTCAAAATTCTTCCATTAGCTATATTGAAAGACACAATTAATTGTTGTCAACTACAGTTACCCTACTGTGCTACACAACATTAGCAATTATTCCTCCTATCCAACTGCACATACCTATATGTGCTCACATTCTCTCACCATTCCCCTCCCCAAAAGTGCAAGATTTTGATAAAATCTGTTTAACTAATATGAACTTAACCGAACTCTTTAGTCCTGGGAGTGTTTTGTTGCTTTTGTTGTGGTGCTAGGGATCAAGTACTAGGGCCTCCTACATGCTAGGCAATCACTCTACCACTGAACTACAATCCCGGGTCCCAGCCTGGATTCTATATATTCTTATACATAGCTAGAATCAGAGGCTGAAATGTTAGTTCTCCTAAGAGTCCTTTAGTGCTTCCCATTTCAATAAAGTGTGTACTTGAAAAGCACAGGGATCCCTACAACCTCTATGAGATTGCTGATGCTGGTTTGGTTTGGCTTCTTTAATTTTTTGTAATGCTCTCAAAGTCTGGTCTCAAAGACCTCTTTTTTTCTTTAAGATAGGGTTTCACTATGTTGCCCAGGCTGAACATATACTCCTGGGCTCAAGTGATTCTCCCACCTCAGCCTTCCAAGTAACTAGTGCTACAGGTGTATGCCACCCACCCAACTTCTAAAACTTTTTAACAAGACTTCAGTCATCGAAATCATGTGGAGCAAGATTTTGAATTGCTAATTACATTTTATAACATTTAGTCCAAGGGCAAATTCTCCTTAGATACTTCTAGACCTGGCACTTATGTAGAGAAAAGTCAGTCATCCATAGAATTCTGGCCCTGAATTAAGCATTACTAGTGATTGTTAATGGAGGAAATTTGGATTATGTAGAGGGAAATGAGAGGGGAGAGGGGGCAGAAGGAGGAAAGATGGTGGAATGAGACAGACATCATTACCCTATGTAGGTGTATGATTACACAAATGGTATGAATCCACATCACGCACAACCATAGAAATGAAAAGTTGTACTCCATTTGTGTACAATGAATCAAAATGTAGCTTGTAAAAATTAAAAAGAAATGATTGTTGACCAGGACACTGACACAGAGAAAAAGTGTTTCTAGGAAGCCATAGAAGGAAGCAAAAAGATCTTATTTGGTCCGCATATACAGGCAGGGTGTTCTAACCCTGGAGGTCCCCAAAATGGTTCAGATTAATGAGATGTCAGAAAACTATCTGCAACTCTTTAAAGAGAAAATCATGTAAGGACATTCTTTCTAAACCAGTCTTCCTACACAACCTTCCTCCCTCCCACTTGTTGCCAAAAACCTGACCAAATGGGTCTTTGTGGAGGGTTCCACCCAAAGAAATTGTCCTTGCTTGAGTTCTCTGGGGGAAAGAAAAGTACTATCAATATAGAGTGGAAAGATAATCATAGAAATGAAGAAGTGTTCTTGAATACCAGGAGTTAATGCAAAGGAAGTTAGCATCACATCTAATGAAAACCAGAAACTTGAGTTAACAGCACCCAACACAACTCTAGTGCAAAATCAGCTAATTCTCAACGATCAAGCCAAACCCCAAGTGAATATCCACTGAGAATAAAATGAACCTATTGAAAACAAAGAAAATTATATTTATTGGGGGCTGACTAGAATCGTAATCCAGGAAAATAGTTGACAGTAGATTCCAAATGTTACAAAACAGTGGCTCTATTTATAGTTGTAAACCACAAGTGGGTTAAAAAATTATGTCACCTTTTAGTAAGGAATTAGATTGCTACTGGCAGAAGTTAAACTGTTTGGTAAAACTTCCTACTTAAATCAGGAGTTGTAATGTGGCACGCACTAGCCTAAGATGTAATTGTGTGAACCAACTCATTTCAGTAAAAAGAAAAATTTTAAGAAAGGCCCAAAAAAAAGAAAAAAGAAAGAAAAGAAAAAGAAAGGGATTGGGTTTAGCAGGGCGTGGTGAAGTATGTCTATAATCCCAGAGAGTCGGGAAACTGAAGCAGGAGAATTGCCAGTTCAAAGCCAGCCTCAGCAATTTAGTAAGGCCCCATGCAGTGAGAACCTGTCTCAAAATAAAAAACTTAAAGAGGGCTAGGGATGTAGGTCAATGGTAAAGTGCCCCTGGGTTAAATCCCCAGTACCAAAGAGAGGGGGAGGGGGGAGGAAAGAAGGAAGGAAGGAAGGAAGGAAGGAAGGAAGGAAGGAAGGAAGGAAGGAAGGAAGGAAGGGAGGGAGGGAGGGAGGGAGGGAGGGAGGGAAGGGAAAAGGGAAGGGATTGGGTGTGGTCTCAGTCTTTGGATAGTTTGGAGAAAGGGGTCCATTGTACAGGAGGTTAGTAGAGGTTAACAAGGTCTCAAAAATCACCTTATAGCCAGGATGGGCTTGGTTTCCTCATCCATATAAAATGAAGGTTAGTAGATGACAAAATTATAACAAATCTAAAGATCTTAATTGGTTTTATTTTGCAATTCTAGAATCAGCAACATTTCATTCCAGGAAACAGATAAATGTTCCAGTGGGCTGAACAGAGAGTTTGGTTTTAGATACAAAGAAGGACCCAGAAAAGTGGAAACAAAGAACAAGAATGATTGGTCACAGTGGCACACACCTAAATTCCAAGGGGCTCAGGAGGCTGAGGCAGGAGGATTGCAAGTTCAAAGCCAGCCTCAGCAATAGCAAGGCACTAAGCAATTCAGTGAGACCCTGTCTCTAAAATACAAAATAGGGCTGGGGATGTGGCTCAGTGGTTGAGTGCCCCTGAGTTCAACACCCTGTACCAAAAAAAAAGAAAAAAAAAAAAAAAACAGATTGATTATTTCTAAATCACTTTCCCTATAAGGAGGGTGGGCAGGGAAACAGAACAATAGAAATATAACTGAAGAGTTAGTTGTTTCAGTTTTACCAGTACGAAGGTCTAATGCCTACTATTGAGATCTGATTAGCAATGGCCTCCTGACTCCACCTGTTTTTTTTTGTTTTGTTTTTTTTTCTGGTTTGGGTATTGGGGATTGAAACCAGAGGTGCTTTACTAATGAAATACATCCACAGTCCTTTTTATTTTATTTAGTTTATTTTTTTTTAATTTTGAGACAGAGTCTTGCTAAATTGCTGAGGCTAGACTGGAACTTGAGGGTCTTCCTGCCTCAGCCTCCCATGTCACTGGGAGGATTATAGGCATACACCACCACAGTCAGCCCACCTGACTCCATTTAAAGTACCCCCAACCAAGGCTACTTCATCTTGCTTTTTTTTCCTTGAGAGAAGGAAATGAATTCCTTGAGCTCCTATCATTTGTTAGAAAAGGAGGACTTGCTAGACTGCAGATCTCCAGAGTACACATCATACGATCACAAGGAGCAGAAACCAGACATGATACAATAGACAGAGCCATCATTGAGGTCAATGACCCCTACATGATGATGTCTCTCCTGGGGCAAATTCCTCGGTTTCTTTGACCCTCCGTTTCCCATCTGTATAAATGGGCATGCAGCCAGGTGTGTGCCACACACCTGTAATCCCAGTAACTTTGGGATTGCAGGCCCACCTCAGCAACGTAGTGAGATCCGGTCTGAAAATAAAAAATAAAAAGGGCTGGGATAGAGCTCAGTGGCAGAGTGTCCGGAGTTCAATCCCTAGTACTAAAAAAAAGAAAAATGGGCACTTTAATACCAACGGTGTGGAGAAGTTGGGGTGATGCATGAGAACACAGGAGTGCATGATGGCTGTCACAAGGGCAAGGAGGAGATGTCCAAAGGAGGTAAATGTACAGGCATTACAAAGTAAGAAAACTGAGCAACTGATGGATGTCACCAACTATTTATGAAGCTCCAATCTATGTCCAGTAGGTTGATCCTGATTTCGTGAACCATTCTGGCTACTGCACAAATGAAACTCTTGGGCCAATAGGGGAGGAAGAATCTCTTTACCCTCCAAGTCTGTATTTTCCCCTCCTATTAAAATATCAACAGCAAGATCTTTATGCAAAGTAGGGAGAGAATTAAGTCAGCTCTTTCAAAAAACTCCACCCAAGCCCTTCACCAACTCCTAGGCTGGAAAACAGCCCAGGCCTTTCTCTTATCGTCGGTGGAACAGTGACTCAACTTTCCACCCACTCTTGGGCGGTCCTTGAGTCAGGAATTCCACATCACTGACTGGTCCTTTATGCACGGCCTGTTCTGCCCCCTTTGGGAAGGTGAAAATGATGGAGACAATGTCCCCATTCTCAGACACACACAGACACACACAAATACACACACACACACACACACACACACACACACACACAGGAAAGCCACTACATAAACACTCAGGCTCTGACTTCCTGGGGCTGCATGTGGAGTCTCTGTCCTCAAGGCTAGGCCACTGTATCCTGCCCTGTTATCTTGGGGCTTCATTTCTTCTGCCTAGTTTTTGTTCATCTCATCCCACCAGTGCTTGCTGAGCAGCGGCTGTGCAGCCTATGAGGAATGCACAGGCCCTGCTTGCAAAGGGCTCACTGTCAGTATGCACTTGGACTTAGAATTACTGAAAACTAAATAGAGGCCACAAGGTCAACCTTCTGTTTGCTCTTCACAATCACCCTGTGTTATCTCTCTTTTATAGCAAAGGAGAATGAAACTTGGAGAGGTTTCTGCATGCTCACAGTCAGCAAGCAGCAGAGCCACAGATCCAGACTCTGCCCAGGAAACACCACCCTGCATCCTTGCTCTTGAACTTAACCTTAGAATGACTCAGATGACAGGGGAACGAGTCAGGACATTGGACTACAGATCTGAGTAGCGCAGGAGCTCAGAAATGTAGTATTACTGTTTTTCATTTTCCAGCAGGTGAAGGAATAATAAGAATGCATATTGTTCATTGGTGACAGGTGCTAAATGTCACCACTCTATATAATGAGACTTTTATATCTAGTGTCTATTTATTCCTTAGTATGATGATCACATAAAATATGTACTATTGTCCCAGTTGGTGTGCACGTGCACATGTGTGTGTGTGTGTTGGGAATGAACTCAGGGCCTCAGATACATGTGCCCTACCACTGAATGACACTCCAGCTCATCCCAATTTTATATCTGGGAAGGCTAAAGTTTAGAAAATCATTAACCTGTGACTTCTCATCTAGCTTAGTGACAGAGCTAGGACTACGGATCCCTTGTACATAGCACCAAAGCACCTGCTCTGACCTGTGGCATTGTATTGCTCTCTGCAGGACACAGAAGTGGACAGGAGGCCACCCTCTCACTTCCCAAGAGCTCATTTACTGACTGGCCTCCATACTTGATGGTGTGGATTCATATATACAGTTTGTGTAGTGAAGATTAGGAAAGAACAGAGTCTTTAAACCTTACGAGCCTCAGCTTGTCAACCCAGTCACTACTGAGGAACTGAAACAACCAAAGGACCATAATTAAAGATTATTCTATTTCACTGGTGATGATGTTGCCGAAAGCTCTGTCCTTGTCCCTGATGTCAAGTCAATAACAAGGACATGGTTTTGAGAAAAAGGAAAAGGAAGAGGGTTTATTGCTTTGTTAGCAAAGGAGAAACACAGGAGACTCCTGTCCCAAAGGTTGTGATTCTGCCCATCAGCAGAAACAGGGGGCTTTTAAAGAGAAGACTCAAAGGGTACCTTCCATGTGTCCTCTGCCTGGAGTTGTAATTCACTTGTTAAGTTGGAAGACTGTCATTTCTGAGATCTTGTGGTACCATCCCCAAAGTCTGGATTACTTTGTTCCTATGGTAGGTGTGTGCTCAGGGACAGATAACTCTGCCTAGGATGGGGAAGAAAGGTAACCCTGTTTCCCCTGAGATTAGGAAGGGGGAGAGATTAGGAATGAGCAGGGAGAGAGAAAAAGAAAGAAACATGTCCATTTAAAAAATAAGTTGCAGTGGCAGAGCAGCAAGGGTTATATTCAAAGCATAAATTGGACCACTGTTACAATGATTTCTATTTCTAGCAATATAGTTGATTAAGATGCCCTAAAATTACTAGGACTCTTAGAGCAGAACAACTTTTTGATGCAAAACTGATCTTGAAAATGAAGGGTGGGGGCAGGGGTTGAGGGGGATGCAATTCCCAGGTTGCAAAAGCTTTGAGGCCATAAGTGCCTGAGCCAATGCTGCTGCTAGCCTCTACTAGGGATGGAGTGGGTGGTAGTTGGGGGACCACCAGAATTAGAGCAGAAGACAAGACCTTCAGTCTGCTTTACCAGGAGGTGAATTGGAACTGAGAACCCAGCATAAAGACAATATTTAATTCCAACGATTGCCCCAGTGGCACATGCCTATGATCCCAGTGGCTCAGGAGGCTTCAGCAGGAAGCCTCCACTACTTAACAAGGCCCTAAGAAACTTAGCAAGACTGTTGCAAAATAAAAAATAATGCCAGACCCAGTGGTGCACACCTGTAATCCCAGAGACTCAGGAGGTTGAAGCAGGTGGATGGAGAGTTCAAAGCCAGCCTCAGCAAAAGCAAGGCACTAAGCAACTCAGTGAGATCCTGTCTCTAAATAAAATACAAAATAGGACTGGGGATGTGTCTCAGTGACCCAGTGCCCCTAAGTTCAATCCCTGGTGGAACCCAGGTGGGTTCAAGCATCTGTACCAAAAAAAAAAAAAAAAAAAAAAAAAGAGTACTTCAGGACAAACTTGCCCACAGACTCAAGCTGTTGAAAGGAGGTTTACCTGCTCTAGGCCCTGGGTGTGGAAAGAAATGATTCCTTGAGAATTTAGAACTGCAGGCCTATGCTGCAAGCAGAGGTGGAGCTCGAATCTACATATCTCTATATCCTAGAGTCATGATATTATCATTAAATTGGTTGCCTAACTGGCCTGACAGAACTTTCACAATTTTCAAAAGACAAAATTACAACTAATTCAAAGATCTTAATTGACTTTATTTACAATTCTAGAATCAGGCAACATCTTGTTCAATAAATCTTGTTTCCAGTGTCTGCTTGGAGAAAAGTGGTTTTATAGTTATAAAAGAACCTAGAAGAAAGCAGAAACAAAGACCAAAATCAGATTTATCATTTCAATGTTAGTTTCCTTGGGGTGGGAAGGGGAGACAGGGAGCAGAAGATTAGAAAAGTAACTTTGTTGGTAAGGATTAAAGTAGAGAAAATGATTATTATATCAACTTTAGCAAGCTTGTTTGGGAAATTTGGCTGTTATCTTGCTCTCTGGATTTCTACAAGGTCAGATAACAATTTAGTTTCAGTTCCATGAAGTGGAACTTTAACATGAGTGACAACATCTTAATTTAAAAATCAAGGTATCCAGTATAAGAGTTCAGCCCAAAAGCATTCTACCACCAAGTTACATCTTTAATCCTAAAATTTTTATTTTATTTTGGTACTGGGGATTGAACCAAGGGTGCTTTACCATTGAGCTACGCCCACAGTCCTTTCATTTTTTTATTTTGAGACAGTGTCTTGCTAAGTTGCTGAGGGTCTCACTAAGTTGCTCAGGCTGGCCTCAAACTTGGAATCCTCAGTCACCCGAATTGCTAGTATTATAGATGTGTGCCACCATGCACAGCTATAATTTTTACTTAACCCAATGAAACTACAAGAGACAAGAGATACTGAGGAGGAAATAAGCCCCATTAAACATAAACTCAAAATTTTAAAATGACAAAAAAAATAGGAAAAAAACTACCAACAGTGAGTAGAATTCAGCAAATACAATCAACAGCAAAATTAGAGTCCTAGGCATTTGAGGTAATCCATAGCAGTATGAAAAAGAATGTTAAACTATGTTAGACATAATAATTAAAATGTAAAAGAATGAAACAGATCTCTGAAAAAAACACCATTAAAAAAGGGTCGGGAGATGCAGATTTGAAAAAGTACCAAATAGAACTTTCAAAAATGAAACTCATGTCAGGTGTGGTGATGCACACCCATAATCCCAGTGGCTCAGAAGGCTGAGCAGGAGGAGGATTACAAGCTCAAAGTCAGCCTCAGCAACTTAATGAGGCCCTCAGCAACTTAGCAAGACCCCGTCTCTAAATAAAATATTTAACAAGGGCTAAGGATGTTGCTCAGTGATTAAGCACTCTTCAGTTCAATCCCCAGTAAAAAGGAAAAAAAGAAGTTCACTTAATCATTTTAATTAAAAGTTCAATGAATAGGTTAAATAACAGAATAGACATAAAGACAAAGACAGATCAAGTAAATTTAAAAGGTGTGTCCGAGGAAACCTCATCAAAGACTATCAGAGAAATGATATAAGTATGTGAAAGAGAAGCTAGAGGTTCCTATAACGCTCTAATGTTTCAGAAGGAGAAATAGGTGAGAGGCAATATTCAGAGTCACTGACTGCAAATTTTCAAAAATCTTCAGATTCAACAAGGTGAAGTCCCAGGCAATATTAATAAATAGAACTTCAAGATTTTAATGAACTAAAAAGTGAAAAAAGAAGGCACTTTGTTTAAATAACATACATTCTCTCTCTCTCTCTCTCTCTCTCTCTCTCTCTCTCTCTCTCTCTCTCTCTCTCTCTCTCTCCTCAACTCCCTTTCTTTCTCTCTCCCCTCACAGTGCTGAGGATGAAACCCAGGGACATTCATTTTCCTAAATTGCCCAAGCTGGCACTGAATTTGCCATCTTCCTGACTCAGTCTCACAAGTAACTGAGATTATAGGCCTATACCACTACCACATCCCACCATTGGTTTATTCTCTGGCGGTTCTGGAGAAAAGAGTCTAAAGTCAGTTTCACTGGGTGATAGTCAGAGGGCCCATTCCTTCCAGAGGACCTTAGGCAGGATCTGATTTCTTGCATTTTCTAGCTTTTCTTGGCTACCTGTGCTCCTTGACTTGTGATCCCTTCTTCCATCTTCAAAGCAACTCATTTCAATATCTGCTTGATATAGGTGAGCTCTTGGGGAGAGAGAAAAAGAGACCCTTAGAGAATGGAGACTCAGTTAGATGAACAAAAGTTCCAACATATGCTTGTACCAGATCAACTGGAGCAAAAACAAAATCAATTTAAATGTCAGTAGATTCAAAGACTTATGCAGTGAACCCACAGCTGAATTATGGCTAGACTGCCTTCCCCAAAAAAGAAACATTCTGAACCCCAAATATCAAATAATTGACTTGGGTTTGATTTTCAAAGAAGCTTGCCTGAGACTCTGCACATTTCTTCCCAGGAAAATTAGAGCTTAACCCTGGGTGCATCACTCAGTGTTTTGGTCAGCTTTTCTACTGCTGTAACCAAAAGACCCAACAAGAACAATCTTAGAGAAGGAAAAGTTTATTTGGAGCTCACAATTTCAGAGGTCTCCATCCACAGATGACAGACTCCATTCCTCGGTCCTGAGGCCATTGTGACAGAAAAGTGTGGCAGACAAGAACAGCTCAGGACATGGCCACCATAAAGCAGAGAGAGAGCTCTGCTCAACAAGGACAAAATATATACCCTACAGGCACACCCCCAGGGACCCACCTTCTCCAGCCACAGCCTACCTGCCTACAGTAACCAACTAGTTAATCCATCTAAACCATAAAACTTGCCTTCTCTTCTCTCAAAGGTGAGGGGGCACCCACACCCTGCCTTTAGGGTACGTATACTTTTTCTGTCCTTTAACAAATCTTTGCTTTTGCCTGGCTTTCAACATGTCCTGAAATGTTTTCAGTGTCATAAGTCAAGAAACTGCCTCAGCTGAGTTGGGGTCCCACTGTTCAATTGGAAAGACTTCCTCAGACCCCTGTCCAATAGCATACTTCCATCATCACCTTTATGATTACAATGGGCTCACTTGAATAATGCAGGATAATCTCCCCAGGTCAAGTTCCTTAAATTAACCCCTCTGCAAAGTGGGAGGAACACTTCAATTGCAATCAATTGTATTATTGATTAGATCCATCTCCATGATTTGAATCTTTTAACTTTTTCTTCCTAATTGTTTCTGAAAATCTTCCAAGAGTAGAAAAAAGTAATTATAAATGGTGGGTATGGGACAGCCTATTAAAAGAAACTAAGGCAGCTGCCACCATCTATAAAAGATTCTGATTTCTGAAGATGGTCTTCCATGTGAAGATTACCTGATCATGGACAGGCAAGATTATCACAATGTGCCTGCCAGCACAAGAAAATCCTCGTGCAAGGAAGAAAACCCTGATCACAGGTTGAACAAACAAACAAAAACAAAAAGAATCTTTGCCAGAAACACTTGTCAAAACTAGGCACTGCCACATCCTTAACATTCCCTGATAGGGGTTATAGGATTTTCTTTCTCTCAAGAAAATAAGATAGAAAATGGGACACCCCAACTTCTAAAACCTTTCGAAGAAGGTCCCCCACCTTAGGAGACTCCAGATGACTGTGCTATGGTCCTCTATTGTGCCCTTTTGTAAATCAGTGGTATAGCATAATTCTCTAACTGCAATAATAGAGTTAACATACAAAGGCATTTTAGCTTTCTGCCTACCGCTCTATTTTTTTTTGTTTTGTTTTGTTTTGTTTTTAATCTGCAGACTTTTTAAAAACCTATATTAAGATAAAGACAAATTGAAATAAAAATATTGCGAAGTTCACTTGAATGTTTTTCTTGCCCAGCACGAAAACAATAAATAAATAAATAAAAGTTTTTCTTATATCATTCTGTTATGGGAATCACACAAGAAGCTGGTGCAAACAGCAGTCAAAGAGTAGGAGAAACCAAACTTTATTTTCACACCAGCAGCCCAGAGGAGATCAGCACTCCAAATTCTGAGACTCCCTTACCAGTTTTTCACAACATTTATAGGCTATCTATTGTCATAAATTTTGAAGCCTAAAAAGATACATAGTTGTACACAAGGTTTCGAAAAAACGCATGTATAAATAAGGGTTTCAGGCAGGAAGTGTTTAAAGAGTGTAATAAGGGAGACTGGCTCCTCTTAGAAGGCCTTTGGTAAATCCCCTCTAGCTTTGGGCCCAGAGCCTTCACAGGGGCATTTACTCTTCAAAAGAACATGGTTAGATCCTAGGGAAAGTCCTTTACAATCCAAAAGGAAGGAGTGAACAATGCTAATTAGGTTCCCTAAAAACCAACTGGTGAGAACCCAGAGGGGAACTCTCTCTTTCCTGGGCATGAATTGTTACAGATAGCATCCTTAGTTTACTTTATATCCAGGCCTGAGTCCCACTACAATTCAGCCAAGACAGAAAAAGTTAAAACTTTCAGGTCAACGCTTTTGCAATTTATAGCAGCTCCATGGCAACATAAATACTTAAGAGTCATTCCTTTTAAAAATGTAACTTTAAGTTTTCCTAGACAAAAATCGTTAGAATTTTGACTTTTTTTCAAACTGCCCTTCTGCCTTGGTCAAAATATTAAGCTCAGAAGAATAAAATAAGATGTCTCCTGTACAGTACAAAAATTACTTTGTATGCCACCTGGCCAGAACAAAATCAAAGAAAAACTGTAAGTGATCTTTTTAAAGCCATTTCTAAAAATGTTTCCCACCAGCATTGATTAGCCAAACAAACCAAATGGGCAAACAAAAGATAACTGTGTTAATAAGGTATTATGTTCATCTACAACTAAAAAAGAAAAAAAATATTTTTAAAAACATGTAATTATATACATGACGAATTCAAGAAGAAAATTAAGATGTGTTTTTAAATGAGAAAAACTATAAGAAATACATAAAATATGTTCTTACATTGAGAAAAAGAGTAATTGTATCTAATTTGGAAAAATTTTTTTAAAAATTGTTTCAAATTATAAATTTAAGAAAGGAAACAAAGAAGGCAGAGAGGATTCAGTAAGTAGTGAAGAGATATACAAAAGATGTTTCAAGTATCTTGGTGAGAAAAATTAAAAGAGATAATTTTTTGTATAAAAAATAATTTTTATATTAGAATAAATTTTTGACCCAAATAGAATAACTAGGTTGTTCCAGAATGGAAAGGATGAAATTCAGGGCAGAGCTAAAGTTTGGGGCAGTTTGCAAAAGGTCTGAACTGTAAGAAAACCACGCCAGATACAGGAAATCACATAAGTGAGTTTATTAAGCAAACAAAGTGTCTCCCTGCAGGGTAAGAGAGAAAATGAGAGGAAAAGAGAAAGGGCACACGCTAGAAAGAGTGGAAAAGCAAGGAGGAGAGAGAAAGCAAGAAAAGATGGCAGGGGTACTATCCCTAAGCAGTTGAATTCTTCTGGGTTAACATGGGAGCAATAACGGAGAAGGATACTTGCAAGCCGATTGATGAACCAATAGCTAGCTAGGATGTTCACAGACTGACAAGTAGTTGGGGGGGTGGAAATGACTGCAATGGAAAGGGTGGGGGAGCAGCTTTATACATTACATTACATGAACAAGTCACAGGAGTTTAGATTTTTGAAAATCTGAAATCTGTTTTTAAATTTTTCAACTATTATCTGAACTGCACCCTTTCCTCTTCTACAATTTCCATGAATCTCTCCCTCAACTCTGTAGTTAGTGCCTATAAGCCTTTTTTCTCTCATTTTCACTCTTCAATTATGGCCTGATATTTAAAATATTTGTCCTTAAAGCCCCATATAACTTGATTTTTAACTCTTGGCCTTTCTTGAATCTTTGAAGTGTTCCATGTAGCAAGGCAATTTTAATGTGTTTTTAACTATTTCCAAGAGTCATGCATTCCTCTGCTCAAGATACTGTTTTTCTTGTCTACACTGTATATAATATGCATATTCATAACTTTGGACACATAATCTTCCATTGTCTATTAAATTGAAGTACATTTTCATCAGGTTTGACTTCCAAATTATCTAAACAGTCTTCCCAAAAGGAGAAGCAATCACATTGCAGATTTTTGTTTGATTGGTTGGGGTTTGTTGTGGTGGTGGTAGTTTTGTTTGGGTTGAGTTTTTGGAGTTTGGGGAGTTTTTTGTGGTGGTGGGTGTTTTAGTTAGCTTTTTGGTAGGGAAGGAAATTTTTATTTTGACTCACAGTTTCAGAGGTTCAGTTTGAAAAGCACCCAGAAACCACTCCGGGAGCGGGAATTTATGCAAGAGATTTTATTAAGCAGACAGGCAGAGTGTCTCCCTGCAGGGTGAGAGAGAGAGAAAATGAGAGAGAGAGAGCTAGAGCAAGAGCGAGAGCAAGGGAGAGAGTGAAATCAAGGAGGAGAGAGAGAGAATAGCAGGGGAGCTATTCTTAAGTAGTGGAATTTCGTGGGCAATTAACAACAGACCAATGGGTGGCAGGAGGTGGTGGGGGCTAACAATCTGGATCAATTACTGCCTAGGAAGTTTGCAGGCTAACAATCTGGGTTGTAAAGTGGCGTGGGGGAGGAAGAATAATGGCAGCAGCCTTATGCCAATACAGTTCACGATAATCTGACTCCATAGCTCCTGGGCCCAAGATGAGGCAGAACAAAAAGGCAGAAGGGGGTGGCAAACGAAAGCAACTCAGGACTTGACAACAAGGAAGCCGAGTGCTGCAGTTACCAGGGACAAAATATAAACCCCAAAGGCATGCCCCCAGTGATCTATCTCCTCCAGCCATACCCTACCTGTCTATAGTTACCTCCCAGTTAATCTATAACAGAGGATGGATTCCCTGGTTAGGTTACAACTCTCATAACCTAATCATTTCACGTCTGAACATTCTTGCATTGTCTCATGAACTTCTGGGGGACATCTCATATCTAAACCATAACAGTGGGGATCTTACCCAGAGCTCGGAGCATGCTAAGAAAGCAGGTGACCACTGACCTATATCCCCAGTTTTTTCTTTGCCTTTTTGGTAATTGGCCTGGGAAACAGATTTTGTGTTCTGTCAAGATAATTTCTTGTGTTATAATTTCTTGTGTTCCTTGCTGTCCTTATTGGTTACTTAGGAAGACTGAGTCTTAAAAAAAAAAAAAAAAAAAAAGTGCTTTTGTTTTTTTTTTTAATATCTATTGATTTTTATTTCTTTTCTTTTTTTTTTTTTTTCAGTATTGGGAATACCCAAGTGGTGCTTTACCACTGAGCTACATCCAAAGCGTTTTTGGTTTTGGTTTTGGTTTTGGTTTTGGTTTGTTTTTTTTTTTTTTTTTTGAGTTTTTAATTCTGAGACAGAGTCTTACTAAGTTACTTAGGACCTTTCTATGTTGCTGAGGCTGGCCTCTAACTTGCTGTCCTCCTGTCTCAGCCTCCTGAGTCCCTGGGATAACAGGTATGGGCTGTAGCACCTAGTTATGGACCTTTTTGCTACCAGGGATTGAACCCAGGGGCACTCAACCACTGAGTCACATCCCCAGCCCTTTTTTGTATTTTATTTAGAGATAGAGTCTTATTGAGTTGCATAGGGTCTAAGTTGCTGAGGCTGGTTCTGAACTCTCAGTCCTCCTGCCTTAGCTTCCCCGAGCCACTGGGATTATAAGCATGTACCACCACATCTGGCCTGGATATTGACTTTTTAAAGTCATTTAATTTCCAGGAGTGTACCTCAGTGGGAGAGCACATGCTTAGCATGAGGCCCTGGGTTTGATCCATAGCACTTCAAAAATAAGAAATAAATGAACTCTTTTAATCATTCTGTAACTGGGGTTCACTTGATGCTTTGACTATATCCCTTGTCCTTTTGAAACTTACATGTTTTTTTCTTTTTCCCAACCTTTTCCCTAACCTTCTCCCTGATCTTCTTTTCCCTAAATTTCTCCTCCCTGATCTTCTTTTCCCTGACCTTCTCCTTCCTCATCTCTCTGAATCACCTCTGTAAAAGTCCCCTGTTCCTGCTGATGGGCAGAATCACAGCCTTTGGGACAGGAGTCTCCTGTGTTTCTCCTTTTCTAGCAAAGCAATAAACCATCTTTTTCCTTTTTCTCAAAACCATGTCCTCCTTGTTGGATTGGCATTGGTTACAAAGACTGAGTTTTCAGCAACAATTCTATGTACTTATAAATTACTTACTTCACAACTGATTTAATCTGACTCAAAACTCTAGTTAAATCACTTTGGTTATGTTTACATTATTTCATAATGATCAGTGATTTTGGATTCTTTTGGGTTTTTATTCTAATAATTTTATTTTAACATATAACCCCTTAGTTCACTGTGGAGATGTAGAGAGCAGGCTGTGCCATGCTCTGAGTTACTCCATGATGTATAGAACCACAGTTTTCAGACAGTGCCCAAACCTTTGTTACTCTATTTTGTAAAGCAGTAGCTTTAAGGACTAATGTGAAATGACTCCACATCTTGTTTATACAAGTAAACAACCACTATCTGCCTGGCACAAACTAAGGCATTAACTGATAAATAAATTAATCATGCTAATAAGAATGACTACCTGTGAACTTATCAAATTAATCAGAGGCACATAGATGCATGAATGCATCAAACTCACATCAGAAAACCAGGTCCAGGAGCATACCAGATCTCTTTAAAAGTCTTCTGTTCCCCATCATGGGCAAAATACAGTCTCTGGGACAGGAGTCCCTGTGTTTCTCCTTTGCTAACAAAGCGATACAACATCTTTCTCATTTTTTTTTTTTTTTTCTCAAAATCTTGTCCTCATTATTGGATTGGCACGGGGGACAAGAATCAAGCTTTGGTAATTGGCCTGAGAAACAGATTTTGTGTTCTGTAACAAGCTGACCCAGTATCATTTATACTAACCAACCTTTTATACTTTTTACTTCTCTGAATCTGAAGCCCCACATCTCCCTTAATTAGTTGCTTTTTGTTAGCTTTTTAAAAAAATTACTAATCACACAACTGAGCTATATATTAGTAGTTTTTCACTAGCTTTGCTGTAGATAATACCTCTGACATGTGGTCTATGATGAGAAATTGCCTAGGTTACTCTTCAGGAACTTCACAATCATTTTTATCAAAACCAACAGTTCTTCATTGAGACCTGTGCAAGTGTATGATGGGCAACATTTCGACATTAGAAGACATTAGAACATCCCACCCTCAGATCATGCTAACACTACTGTTTTCTAAATATATATCCCATGAAGAGTCACAGTAATTAATTATACAGGCACAGACTACTGGGCACTCCCAAACACCTTTTCCCATGCTTCAGACTACCCTGATTTTTTATTTCAGGGATAGCCCTAAACTCTGCCCTCTGGACGACATATTTAAAATTTGGGTCTCCCTCTTCATGCTCAGTTGCCTTGCAAATAAACTCTTTTGCAAAATTCATTGTCTCAGTGATGGGCATACTGTGCAATGTGTAAAATAGTCCTGGTTTGTTTGATTTTCTAAATTTAAGCAAACTTTTTCTTTAGCTCTCTGTAGTTTACAGCAATTTGATTGGAAGCATTTAACATTTTTCTCCTGTTTGAATCCTCCAAAATTAAAAATCATCTGTATTATTTTTCATGGCCCTGCAGATATTTGCATAAGTTCAAGAAAATTCTGTTTTCTTTATAACAGATTTCTTTATAACAGATTCTATGGTTTGGATCTCAAATGTGTTGAAGACTTGTTTTCCAGGCCATGGTGCTACTGGGAAGTGATAATGTCATAAAATTCACATTCAGAAGCTCATTCCACAGAAAAATTAATTCCCAAGAGAAACCCAATGGAAATAAAGAAAGATCTTTATTTGGTGACCAAAGAATGGAGAAGTGGAAGATTTCCTAGCAAACCAGCTTCTCAATTCCATGGGCTTAAGGAGTGACAGATATAGGATAGAAATAATGGGAAAGAGATTGATTAATAAAGGGGAGGGATATGCATGCCTTTTATTGGAAGAGGTGGAGACCTTTCAGTAATTCAGGTACCACCTCTTTTCATACCTTTCTTGATCTGGTGTTTCCCATCATCATGACTGATAAGTATATCCTTAGCCTTGATGGGGGAAAGAGACCAGGCAAGTCTAGGTCAAGTTAACTCTCTATTATAGTTTGGGACCAAACATTTCTCAAATGTCAACATGTTACAGGCAGAGCTGGGTAGAATCTGACTCAAAAGTTAAAGCAGTAAAGGAGATGGACACAATACAAAGACAGAGATGCCAAGTATTTTCATCCTGTTCCAGTCACCCATTGAATATTTGCAGGCCCAAGTAAAAAGTCAGTGTTTTCAACCTAAGTGGACTTCCAGTCCCCAAAAAGTAACCCAAGCAACTGTTATCATCCCATCCCAAATGTCAGAGATGTTATCTACAGCAAAGCTAGTGTAAGACTAATAATGTGTTGTTCCGACGAGTGGTCTCCAAAAACAATGATTTCTAGGTTAACTAAGAGCCTATAAAATGAGAGGGTTTATATAGGTCTTTCCTCTCTAACAATAACAACTGTAGGGGTTGGGACCTAGTGGGAAGAAGTTAACCCCTGACTGTAAAATTTTAACTATACCATGTACTGCTAAGTGAAAAGATAGGCATAAGTAAGGAAAAATTAAAAAGGCTTAGAGTCTAATTTTGATATGGAGGGGTTTTTTTGTCTTTTTTTTTTCTTTTTGAGACATGCTTTTATTATTTTTTTTTATTTTTTTTAGTTGTAGATGGACACAATACCTTTATTTATCTATTTTTTATGTGGTACTGGATTGAACCCAGTGCCTCACATGTGCTAGGCAAGTGCTCTACCACTGAGCTACAACCCAGCCTCCAAGAGACATGGTCTTTTCATGTTGCCCAGGCTAGCCCCAAATTCCTGGAGTCAAATAATCCTCCTGCCTCAGCCTCCCAAGCAACTGGGACTATAGGCTCTGTGCCCAGCTTTGAAGTCTTTCTGATGTCAATTTCTCATTCTGCTTTGCAGTTTGAATATCTCTGATTATGACATCAAGTAGTATGGTGAACTTTCTGTGCGGTGGAACATAGGCAGGAGGCTTGTTCCTTGAAATTTGTAGCAAGTTGTCCAGCTTTGGCTTTTAAAAAGTAGGGTTGGGGTATAGTTTAGTGGTAGAGTGCAGAGTACATGCTTAGCATGAGTGAGGCCATGGGTTCTGTCCCCGGCATCAAAAAAAAAAAAAAAAAGAATCATAAACCTTAGCTATTGCAGATAACTTAATAGAATCTGACATAAAGCTTTTGTCCACCTTTTGGATAATTTTGGCAACATTCCCAGTACAACTTTTGGTTATATTAATAGTGCTAGGGGTGTAGCTCAGTGATAAAATGAGTACTTAACTTGTACAAGGACTTGAGTTCAGTTTCTAGTATTAAAAAAACTTATACTAATGGTTGCTTTTTATAAGCCTCCTTTAAATCAACCCACTCATGGAACATCAAATGACAAAATTTCTCCAGATTATGTATTGGCTATTTAAAAAAATAATCATGCTGTTGCTAGTACTATGCACTGTATCTGAATAACTCCATTGGGGGAAATTAAAACCCAGCTGTCCAACCTCTGATTGATGTCACTCTTATTACTAACCCTGCATTCAAGTATTATTGTTTCAAATTATTTTATGTTATTCTCATTTCACTTTAAAATTTTCCTGCCTCAACCTCCTTGAATATGCCCATAATTTACTACAATAAATGTATTCCCTTTATAATGCTCTACTATTCCCAAATAAATGTCTTTATTCTTTAGAGAATCTCTCTCTAATTGCTAATTAGGTTGACAAGTAAGAGAAAACATGTCTTCTGAAATCAATTCACAAATTGATGACTTTCATCTATAAAGTAATTGTTAGCACCTTGATTCTTCTATCTTTTGAGATGACTTTATGAATAAAGGCTCTTTTGCAGCATCCATTCAGGTATGCTTTGTCTTTCTATGAAAAACAAAAGAATAGCTACATTGTCTAAATGCTTAGCATCTCCCAGTTCCCATGCCAATGCATTCCTGGGATATGAGTATGTTTTAGGCCTACTCTACAGGTGAGAAAGTTAAAGGGTCCCTACCCAGATGACTGGGACCCCCACTCAATACTGCCTCTCCATGGAATTCAGCAAATAGTGTTCCAATTTCTCTATCTGAATCATTTAGGGTTAGAAAGAATTTCTGTACATTAAAATACAAATAATTCAGAGAAGTAGTTTGGTCTCTTTCCCACCTCACTGCCAGCTACAGAACTTAATTTGAGATGAGTTTCACATACCTAAGTTATTTCATGATTTTTGCCCCAGTCCACCACCAAGAGAACTTTTGGCATTTCCCACAGACACCTAAGTTCTGCAGGTCTAGAGGGTTGAGTAGAAAAGATAAAAGGGAATCTGGCAGGACTGTCTACATTGGAAACTGCAGGAAGAAAATGCTAGAATAGGAGGTTACTACTGCTTAAGAAAACCCAAAGACAGTTGACTAGGAAATCAATGAGGCCCCAGTGGGGAAACCCAGGGCTGAATTCTGTTCACTCCACAAAAGCTAAGTACCTTCAACAGTTCAGGTCAGAATTTCTATACAATACCTCCCCTGCAGGGGGCATTGTATAACAGGAATGGGCTGAAGCATACATTAGTTTACTGTTCAATGTTCATTCTTTGGGTTTGAAGTCATCATAAAAATTCAAAGTAGAGCAATGCACTCAAAAAAATAAAATCTTCAAGGGCGTAAGAATTTGGGAGGAAAAATAGCATCAGTAAATAGTTCTTAAACATTACTCAAATATTTTATCTCCTGGAGTTGTGGAGTAGGATGGAATGGGAGGTGCTGTGTAAGTGTCACATAGATCTGAGCCAGGCATAAGTTTGTAACCCCAGCAACTTGGGAGACTGAGGCAGGAGGATCACAAGTTCAAGGTCAGTCTCAGCAACTTAGCAAGAACTTGCTGAGGCTGGGTATTAGATCTGGAAAATGAGAAAACCCCAACCCACTGAGGCCTGAGAAAAGGGAGTGAAAGGGGAAGACATACCTTGACAGCTTTCTCAGTGCATTCTTTCCCAATGACAGAACAATCCCTAGAAAGAAGTTAAAGCATTGATACTTCCCCAAATACATCCTTTCCCAGTGACAGTATAATGGGACCCTGAAGGGAAAGAGACAAACACCAAATGCTAACCCCAGACCCTCCAAGTAAAAATATTGCCCAATAAAAACAAATTTTCAAATTCTCACAAACCTATTTTCTGAGTGCCCCAACTGATATGCTCACTAGACCACCCCTCAAAATAACCTATAGATAACCCAGTGCCTTTTTTTATTCAGTGGCTCATTTTCCACCAGGAAAGTGGGTCCACCAACACCATTTCATCCCTGTATCCCATGTTCCTGTGTGAAACTTTGTTCCTGAATAAACAGCTGAGATGATTCCTGAGGTCTGCATCCTGTCAAGTCTTTTTGTGCTAACACTGAGTCAAATAGTTAACTAAGAGTATCAACAGATTCTAAGAACTTGATGAAAAATTCAACCTTCTCTGTGGGCACTCTGATCATTAGCTTCCATGTAAGCTCTAACACATACTAGACTCCATGATTTACAAAACAAAATGTCTAACCCAATGCTCACAAACAGACATCTAAAGCATGTAAAAGTTACTTTACAACTGAAGATAACAATATTTTAGGCACCATGTTTATCAAAGGTTCAAACATTTAAGGAGATGGAAATGTTATGTAACCTAATTTGATCATTATACATAATAAAAATTATCCCATAAGTATTTAAATTAACATGTACCAATTAAAATTTTTAAAATGTAGAGTTGGAGGTGTAAGCTCATAGCTCACAAATGACAGAGTCAGGAATAGGAAGTAAACCTCGGATCAGCAAGCTTTCCTCTATTCTGCAGCAAAGTCAGTAGATCGGGAACAGGAGGGCTCATTTTCTGGGTATGGAGATGGCCCCCCGGGTTTCAGAAGGTGTCTGGGTTTTATAGTTTACAATGAGGGTGAATTAATCATTGGGGACTTCAGACATGCCGTTTGGACAGTCAGGGACCTAGCTGTGCAGGTTAAAATTTTAACGCAGGAAGGCAGTTGTAAAATATTTGAAACACTTGTCACAAGAGTAACAAGCTCACAACTCAGTGTTCACTGCTTATCTTCCTTCCTCTAGGACCTATTGTTACCTAGAGCTTCACTATTTGCTTTTCTCCTTCCAGGACTCATCTGCAAATGGGAAAGGGTTAAAGTCCAGGGCCCAGCATTTCGGTATCCGCCTCCTCCCATTGTGGTTGAGAAGGGGTAAATGTTTGCTTTTGGTGGAGATGCTGGGGATGAACCCAGGAAGGGATGAAAGTTTGCTTTTTCCCTCAGAGCCCATTGTTTCTGGGAAAGGATACACTGGGAGAGGTTTAATGTTTGGTTAATTTCCCTGCTCTCCTCCTGAGTCACACTGTCCCTCCATTTTACCCAGGGAGCTATCCTGTAGGAATACTATTTTCCATAACTTTTCAAAAAGTGCAATTCATTGGTAGTGTGTGCTTAATGTGCACAAGGCCCTGGGTTCAATTCCCAACACAAGAAAACAAAACAAAGCAAAATTTTTTAAATCTAAAGAAACTATTTTACTTTGTTAACCTAAATGCCCCTGACTTATTCTGGTAATCCATCCTTTCAAAATTCTTCTTCCATTATTTCAAACTTCTTCTTAATGTTATGAAAGTAAATAATAATATTAACAACACTAAAGTTTACAGAACACCTTTTGATAAATACTAACTACAAACCAAATTGCTCAACTTATTTTACCTGAACAAACAGGACCATATCACCCGATATGTTCCTTTTGTTTTGGCTTCAGGAATCTTAAAGTAGTATTTATTTTAAACTCTCAATAAGTAATTATTTTCAATGCCTAATACATTAGTCTTTCAGACATTAATACATAATTTTTTTCTGTTTGCAAAATCAGTGCAAGGCTGTTGTAGAAAAGTACATTAAAAAAAAAAGGAAGAAAATGTAAACTTTTCATAATCTAAACAAAGATATATTATGTTGATAGATTTATTTCCAATTTGTTTCCCTGAAATGACTATACTTTGCAAAAAATATTGGATATATAGCCAGGCATGGTAGCACACGCCTGTAATCCCACCTGCTTGGGAGGCTGAAGCAGGAGGATGGTGAGTTCCAAGTTCAAAATCAGCCTTAGCAAAATCGAGGCACTTAGCAACTCAGTGAGACCCTGTCTCTAAATAAAATATATTTTTAAAATGGTCTGAGGAGGGACTGGAATTGTGGCTCAGTGGTTGAGCAATCACCTCGCATGTGTGAGGCACTGCGTTTGATTTTCAGCACCGCATATAAATAAATGAATAAAATAAAGGTCTATCAACATCTAAAAAAAAATTTTTTTTAAGTGCCAAGGATGTGGCTCAGTGGTTAAGCACCCCTGGGTTCAATCCCCAGTACCAAAAACACAAAAAAATTTGGATATATATCTCAGAGGAATAGTATTAGCTAAACATGCACAAGGACTGGATTCAACCCCAGCACCACATACACACACAAAAAAGTGGATTTAAATTTTATATAAAATGTATAGGTTGTTTTCTCCTCTGGACGTTAATACTGAACATTTTCCTCCATGACAATTAAGTATATCTTCAAATCATGATTTTTTTCTATCTGTATAATAATCTCTAATAGGGACATATCTTCAATGATTTACTGTTAGATTTTTTTCATTTTAACTACTATAAATTAGTGTAATATGTAATAGGTATTAATTATTTTAACCAAGCAGCCCCAGGGGCAGTAGCACACACCAGTAATCCCAGTGACTTGGGAGACTGAGGCAGGAGGATGGTAAGTTCAGAGTCATCCTCAGCAATTTAGCAAGACCTTAGGCAACTCTAAATAAAATACAAAAAAAGGCGGGCAGGGAATGTGGCTCTGTCCTTAAGTGCTCCTGGGTTCAATCCCTGGTACCAAAATAAATAAATAAAAATTTTTAAAGTCCTGCTGCACCTTACATAATTGCTTTCCAGTAATTTTTGCCAATCTATATTCCTACCAATAATGAATGAGAAAGTCTTTTCCCCCCAGCCCTTTCTGTTTTTTATTTTGAGACAGGGTCCCACTAAGTTTCCAAGGTTAGCCTTGAACTTGCCATTCTCCAACCTCAGCCCCTCCAGAAGCTGAGATTGCAGGTGTGCCACTGCTCCCAGTGAGACTGGCTCTTAAAACTCCCTTCCGCCAGTATTGTATGTTTTATTTTTATCTTTATCCTTAAAAAAAAAAAGGCATCTAATTTTAATCTTCATGAATCTGGTTTCTAATCAAATAATATTTTTTCATTTATTTTTTATTTGTATTTCTTCCATGCTCATTGTCTTCTATATTGAAATGTTTATGCTTATTTCATTGGTTTAAGAGTGGTGGGCATGGAAGGACATGTCTCTAGTCCCAGGGACTGTGGAGCCTGAGGCTGGAGGATTACAAATTCCAGGCCAGCCTTAGCAATTTAGCAAGAACCTGTCTCAAAATGAAAAATAAAAAGGGATGAAAATGGTGCTCTGTGGTAAAGCACCCTGGGTTCAAGACACAGCACTGAATAAAAATAAATAAATAAATAAATAAAATTAGTTCTCTGGATATTAATAATTTTAGGAATTTTAAAGTTTTCCATTTTTATTGATGTTCCAAAAAAATAGAATCAGTCGGGCCTGGTGGCCCACACCTGTAACCCCAGAGACTCAGGAGGCTGAAGCAGAAGGATCACAAGTTTGAGGTCAGCCTGGGCAATTTAATAAGATCCTGTCTCAAATAAAATAAAATAGGGCTGGGGATGTAACTCAGTGGTAGAGTGCCCCTGGTTTCAATTCCCAGTATCAAAAAGGGAGCTTGGTAGGGGGAACACTTCTGTAAAAAATAAAACCAACCCTGTGTTTTATTTTCTGCACTAGAACTTAATAAAAAGACCAAGAAATTGTGTATTTTATTTTCTGTATTGCTTGTCTATTTTGTATTTTGCTGATTTCTATCCCTGTTTATCTTTCCCCCTCTTGCTTATTTTGGAATTAACTACTTGTAATTTGGAAACTTAGTTGATTTTAGATCTTTTTATTGTCTTTTCTAATGTATACATTTAAAACTATAAATTTCCTTCCAAGTATTACTTTTGTGCATCCCACAAATGATATATTGTGTTTTTATTTTCATTTTTATTCAGTACAAAATATTTTCTAATTTCCCTGTAATTTCTGCTTCTAACCGTGGTAATTTAAGGTATATGCTATTTAATTTATAAGTATTTGAGGATTTTTCTAAATATCTTAACAAATTGTTAAATTCAATAGTAGTTCATAACCAGGTTCTTGATTTACTCTATAGACATTCCATCTGACAGTATAAATTTTTCATCAGCAAGACCCTCCCATGTAGTGTTAAATTGTAGAGGGAATGACATATGTCTGATTTTTTTTTTTTTTTCATACTAGGGATTGAACCCAGTGATGCTTTTCCACTGACTACATACCCAGCTGCTTTTACTGTTTATTTTGAGAAAGAGTTTCATTAAGTTACTTGGGCCTCACTAAATTGCTGAGGTTCACTTTGAACTTTTGATCCTCCACCTCAGTCTGGGATTATAGGTATGCACCACCACGCACATCTTACTCTATGTTTTGAGGCAATACCAATTAACACATTAAAGAGGATTTATCACAAACGAAAATTAGAAATTTGAGTGTGTTTTCTAATCCTACTGCTATAAAACATGATTTTTTTCACTTTTAGTCTTCCAGTGTGTGAAATACATTAAACATTTTCTGATCTCGAATCATCTTTGCATTTCTCAGAAAAATCCTGTTGCTCTTTTAAAAATTAGTCTGGATGTATATTTGCTTGCTTTGTTTTTATATTTTGATTTTAATATATCTGAAATTTGAAGGGGCTTATGAAAATCAAAATATAGTTTATTCTATAGTTTCTTATGCTATCAATTGAATAATTAATGTGTTTCCTAGTGATGTGTGCTCTAAATAATTTTTGGTTCCTCTTTTTAAACATTTAAGTTATCCTGTGATTTGGGATTTTTGTTGTTGTTGTTGTTGTTATTTATTTGTTCGCCTTTTTATAATGTTGATTGAATCCAGAGCCTCACACATGCTAGGCAAGCACTGTATCACAGATCTAAATCCTTCAGCCCGATCCTATGGTTTTCAATAAAAGTTTGAGTTTGTTTGAATTGAACCCAGGGATGCTTTATCACTGAGGTACACCCCCAGTCCTTTAATATTTTATTTTGAAACAGGGTCTCACTAAATTTCTGAGACTGGCCTCAAACTTGCAATCCTCCTGCCTCAGCCTCCAGAGTTGCTGATTGCTACCATGCCCAGCTTGTTAATAAATGTATTTTAATGTTATTGGCCACTTCAAGTTTTTGTTGAAGTAATCATGTTATAAGTGATTTGTTTTTTAATTCAATAATGTAGCAAAGATTTTCTTATATAGGAAAGCCTTAAAATATTCTCATGAAGACTTCTGTGTATATCTTGGGCAGAAATATTTTCACATAGTGGAAAATCATTTTACAAGAAAGTTCTGCCATCTTTGCGAAGGCATTTACTACCTTCTATTCCCATAATACATTTTAATGATAGAAAGGAAAACACATCCAATCTGGTCCATCTAAATGATAACCGAGGTTGGAATCCAGTTCCAGTTGAGCCTGGAGAAAGTATCAGGCTCACATGGCCAGGTAATAACCTGGTTAAGTTCCATTCACTGCAAAATTCTCCAAGGACAAGATTCACCCTTCAGAACAGTGGGTCTGTGGACAATCCCAGGATTTGACTCAAACATAACCACTGCTTTCAGTTTTGCACATTCTTCCAGAACCTGTACATTCACAGAACCTGTATGTGTTTATATAGATGTCTGTTCAGGAATATGAAGTACTGAAGGCCTGCATGTGTGCCTTCCTCACACAGGCACTATCACTTATCCTTAATATTTTTACTCAGCAATGTCTGGGAGCTCTTTCCATGCAAGTACATGTAGATTAAGCCCAGTTTAACTACTGCATGATGTATCATTGTATGCAAGCACCACAACTAACTGATCCACTCCCTGATTAATAGGCATCTAAGTTGTTGACAATTTTTCACCATTACATTGCAATAACAATCTTTCAAGACAAAGTTTAAAGATATTCAGTGGCATTTGAGGTTCTCCACAATGTGTTTTTATATCTGTCTCCTAAGTCTTACCTCTCTGAAAGGGGCCCTTCCCCAAATAGCATGCTCCAGTCAAACTAGTTTAACATGATTTTCTAGCTTAAAACTTGTGTGCAAGCCAATCCTCCCTAACAGCAGTCTCACTTCTCTTCTTCTCAACTTTCTAAATTTGGCCTATCTTAGAAGGTCATCTTGTATTATCACTCTTCTGCGAATACTTCCCTCTTCCCTGTTGTCTTGGCCTAAAATAATTTCACCAAATGGCTACTGTATTCTGTATCACTCATACCCTTGTATTATATAATATTTTATATTTCATGCAATTAACAATCCTGTCTCCCAGTGGAAGCTACTTGAGGTCAGAGAAAAGCTAAGCATACGCTGTACTACTGAGCTACACCCCCAGCCTCTCTTGCTTTTAGCTAAACTCTCAAGCTCTGTTTTATTTCCTCTTGAAGCACTCCTTCCTCCAAAGTCAATTAGATGCACATTATTTCTGTTGCTCACAAACTGATGATGAGGGCATCAATAATGATAATGATGTCGTCCTCAATACCTCCCTCATGAGTGATATCACCAGCCTTCCTCAGATCAAGTAGTCACACCCAAGGAAATGTTTTATACGGTGACTCCTGCTTTACACCTACAGAAACTTCTCCCCTTCCCATTCCTTCACTTCCAAGGGAGCGCCCTCCCCTTTGCCTGTGAGCTTGTGTTAGTAGGGATAAATAACTGTGTGGTAACAAGTAAATCCCCAGTGTCTTGGTAAAACAACACACCAAGGAATTTTCTCACTCATGTTGCACTTGGCTGTAGGTCAGGATAATCTCCTTGGCAGGTCTCCCTCACCATCTTCTCTCTCTGTCACCCACAGGGCTTCACCTGTAGCCACACAACTAAAAGAAAATGTGTTTCCAGGACTTGAACACACTTTTAACTGCCTCTACCCAAGTGATCCACAGTCCTTCTGTTCATTGCTTGCAGTTCCAGTTGTCAGATAACCCCAATATAACTGGACAAGTCTAAGAAGTATGCAGGCACACAGAATACTTGGTGAGTACTATTGTTTCTGCCATAGAGCTGCCATGATGAACTCAGGACTTTAAGAAATGGAAGCAGGCTGGGGATATAGCTCAGTTGATAGAGTGCTGGCCTCACAAGCACAAGGCCCTGATTTCAATCTCCAGCACCACAAAAAAAAAAAAAAAAAAAAAAAAAAAAAAAAAAAAAAAGAAAGAAAAGAAAAAGAAAAAGAAAGAAATGGAAGCAGCAAAAAGCTAGAAGAGGCAGAAAAAGCACTGAGAAATGGTTCTAAGAGAAAGACTTCCACATCAGACTAGAATGGTAACTCTGGTCAAAAACACCTATTCCAATGCTGTCTGAGAATCTTGACTAGATCACCCTGACTCAAATTCTACCACCAATAGAGGCATTTGACTTGATTTTTTTTTTTTTAAGGCAATTACTCCGAGACGTCTACCTGATGGCCTGCCCCCTCGTTGCACAAAAAGATTCAGAGGAAGCAAACTTCAGGAATCATCTCAGCTGTTTATTCAGCAACAAAGTTTCACACCGGAACAGGGGATGCAGGGATGAAATGGTGCCAGTGGAGCCTCTTTTCTAAGGGAAAAAGAGCCACTGAACAAAGAAAGGGATTGGGTTTACATAGGTTATTTTGAGGGGTAGTCTAGTGTACATATGGGTTTCCTTGAGTACTTGGGAATTTGCACTTTTCAAGGGGTGTCCACTTTTCTGTGGGCAGCGTCAGGAGAGGATTTACTTTGAAGCAAATGAATGCCTCCTGGAGACTGTTACTTTAAGGGTGATAAAACACCTCCTCCCTGTCTGCAACTGGCACCTGGAAAATATTTGTCTTGGGAGATGAAGGCTGTCAGTGCATGGTCTTCTTTTTCACTCCCTTTTCCCTGGTCTCATTATCTTGGGGATTTTTTCAGTCTCCGTATCTATTAGGGTTTATATAAGTTATTGTGAGGGGTGGTCTAGTAAGCCTATCAGTTTTCTTGGGCACTCAGGATTTTGGGCTCTATTCTATCAATCAGTGAAAGTGTTATTTTGAGGGCTTGGGAATTTAACCTTCTGGGTCGAGGATCTGCAGACAGCTTCTGGAGAGGATCTGTTTTTGAAGGGGATTAATGCCTTTTAGGGATTGTCACTTTAGGGGTGATTAAACACTTCCTCCCTGTCTATAGTTGGCATCTGGAAAATCTTTGTCTCAGGAGATGAAGGCTGTCTGTGCATGGCCTTCATATTTTCACCCTTTTGCCAGGTCCCATTATCTTAGTTATTTTCTATTTTTCATATCTAATACTCTCTCTCTCTCTCTCTCTCTCTCTCTCTCTCTCTCTCTCTCACTCTTAATACAAATAAGGTTTTTCTCACAACCTCTAAATTAGTTAAATGAAAGAAGAACATGGTTGGGAAAAATGAAGAGGAAACCTTGGAGCATGAAATTAGTTTAAAAAGTGGACATGCTTGGGTAAGGTGTCAGTCAACCAAGGAGCTCCAGGCAACAGGAGAGAAAAAGAATGGTAAAGTGGGAAGAGCTGAAAGCTTTCACTGAACATTTTGACTTCAGCCGTCTCCAGAAAGGAAGCAAATCCTCCTTCTACTTCTTTCTCCTTCACTCACCTCCTGGCTCAGGTAACAGATTTCCAGCTGGTTTCCTGGTTAGAAGAAACAATGAGAAAGGTGGCATCTTTCAACTACTTTGTGGTAATACAGTTTTTTTTTGTTGTTGTTGTTGTTGTTTCGTTTTTCTTTCCAGTTCTGGGGATCAAAACTAGGGCTTTATGCATGTGAAGAAAGCATATACGCTACCTCTGAGCTACATCCCCAGTCCACCAATATGAGATTTTAATCCAGCCTGAGGATTCAAACAGTCTCTTTAGCTATTTTTATAGAAAAATAATAAGGTCCTAAGGTCCAAATACGTGGATTATTTAAAAATAAGTTCTATTTTTCCTGATTATAAAAATAGCACAGATAATCATAATCTTTGAAAAAATGGGAAAATACAAAGAAACTAATTTAAATCATCCATAGTTCCACTTTAGAAATACAACCTGAAGTATTAACTGGGCAACATATACTACCAGTCATCAGACAAAATCATGTTTTGAACTTCTTGGGTAAACAGCTGGTATGTATTTCCATACTCTCTTGCTATCAAATGAATAAATCAGCGAATCTATGCAAATTCAACCAGGTCCCAAATTCTAGCCAACAAGTTTGAATAGGGGTTGCTCGAACCCCTGCTGGGCTGGCCCATAAAAAGTTCCCACCCTGCTCTTTGTGCTGAAGGCCTAAAGCCTTTCCTTTGTACCTAATTGAATTGAAGACAGTCTTCAAGGCAGCCTTGGAAGCCACACATTGAAAAGAGAAGTACCATGTCAGCCTATATCATCCATAGTTGTATGGAGGAGTGCCCCACACCCATCTGCTCAAACTACCCCCCAACATAGTGCTAAGTAAAAAAAACACTCCCCTCCTTTCTACAGTTAACCTATCCTGTTACTATAGCTAAGGGTATTCCAGATTTCTCTAGTAGTCTGAAAGCTGTCCATTGCAGACCTAGCACATAGTGTAAGCCCTCAATAAACATCTCTTGTTTGATTATTGATCAATTAACCTAATGGACACATGCATTCCCAGTGAACTAATTCCTGTAGGATCCCTTTCTCTCTCCAACTGCAAAAGTTTCAATGCTACAGCTGCAGGTTTACCATCTGAGAACCCCAGTCACTGCCAGTCCCACTGGGAAGCAAGCATGCAGTAGACTAAGGACTTTTTTCCATTTCCTCATTTCTTCCACTAGGGAACAAGATCATATACCTCTCAAAACACAGTAAGGTCTAACAGTGAAAGAGGTTAATAACTATTTTAAATATTCAGAGTGCCCAAGGGAATGTCATGTCATCAAAGCTAATCTGTTATCTTCTGGCAGAAGTTTTTGTACAACAAGCTCACACAGACAGATTGATCTGTATGCAATTTCCCTGCCTAAAATCCATGCTGATCCTAAGCATGTAGACAAGTGGCCCTTAGCACATATACAATAGGTAAATACCCCCACATGTCAAGAAAAAGAGTACAATGGGAAAGTGAAATTAGAGGATTGAGGATAAAAAACAAGAAAATAGAAGAAAGTACTATCAACGTTTGAAAAAAAAAAAAGAAGTGAATATATATTGAACTTGCCTAATACACACAAGGCCCTGAGTTCAATCAGTAGCACTTCAAAGAAAAACAAAGAAAAAGACAAACAACAAACAAATAATGAGACCAAAAAAAAAAAAAAATGAAAGTGAAAGTTTCAGGGGACAGCCCAAAGATTTTCCTGTTTCCTAAGGCACTAGCAAGGGAGATTGGATGGAGTGTGATTCTCTGTAGGGGGTGAACTAACAAGTTACTAAGACCTTTCACCCACTTCCTTTATGAGCATACTTGGGTGTGCAATTAAGTTAACTATTCTGGAATCTTCTTGGAACCAGTGCAACAGCTTGCTTAAACCTGAATGAGGCAGGGCGGATATTAGTGAGAACTGAAATGTGCTGGAATCATCACCCCAAGAACCTGTACTTTCTGTAAGTGGCCCCATCAAGGTGGCTCACCCAGCCCTCCACTGTGTTTCAGATAATGAAAAGTTCACTGTGGGGCCCAGTAGGACCTTAACAACCATGTTAATGAGCAAGGCAGGGGCTAGAATAACTTTACATAATATAAACTGAGAGAAGGACTACCTTGATAAAATTGTTTGATAAGCAATGCCCATCTTGCCCATTTTCCTACTTCTCTGTTCCCATTATCCAACCTTGCATTCCCATCATGGCCTTGCCTTCAGTGACTGGCATTCCTCTAGAATGACCAACTCAGGAAGGTTGAAGGACACATACCATTTAACCAAACCTCTTAACAATGAAAAAAATGTCATTTGGATGCAGTGGCAAGGTCAAGGCCAGCCTCAGCAACTGAGGGAGACCCTGTCTCAAAATAAAAAACAAAAAGGGTTGGGGATGTTGCTCAGTATAAAGCACTCTTGGGTTCAATCCCCAGTACTGGTGGTGGGGGACTCAAGATCCATAAGGAGAAACAATAATGGCAGGATTTGGGGCTTATAAGATCCTTCCCAAGCCACATCACATGGGCACTAACAACCCTGTAAATGTTTTAGCTTCTTCATGCCTAAAGACATGAGTCTCCAAAGCTGGCACATCTTCTTGACTCCAGAACTTCTTGCCAGTCTAGCTATGGAAATAATTGTGGATACATTAACCCAGGAAGTGCAGACTGTTAACTCCTACTCTTCCAACTTGCATCTAGTTCTGTACCACAGCTGATACTGGATGCTCTGTGAAAAGAGGTACTAATTGAAACCATTAAGTGACTGAACTCCAAGAAAACCAAGTGATTTGTGTAAATAACTCCCAAATTCTTCCTTCCCCTACTTATCCCAGGACCAGAGTTATTCCAGCTTAGCAAAGTCAATTTTTTTACAAGAAACAGTAGTTATTAAAGAGGAAAAACAGGAGGGGAAACCAAGGGCTGGATGATACACGCATTGGGGTAGTCAGCCTTGATAATCAAGAAGCCAGAAACTAAGCTGGGTATGATGGTGTATGCATGTAATGCCATCGACTCCAGAGGCTTAACAGGAGCATTGGAAGTTTGAAGCCAGCCTGGGCAACTTAATGAGACCCTGTCTCAAAATAAAATAAAAAGGACTGGGAATGGCTCAGTGGGTAGAGCACCTGCCTAGCATGCTGGAGGTCCTGGGTTCAATCCCTACCACTTCTAAACAAAACAAAGCAAAAAATTGTCAGTTTGTGTTTGTTTGTTTTTTTTCAAATTCATCTGTATATTACTTACAAGAAGCAAAACTTAAAAGGAACCAGCATAGAAATATTGAAAATAAGTGACTAAAAAAGAGATCAGACAAATACTAACCAAAATGAAGTGGGTATCACAATATCAACAACAGAATAGAATATGGGGGCAATTATTAATAAAGATAGAGAGACATCATCTAATAATAACAGAAAAAATCTATCAGGAGACATAACATACCAAATTACAGAACCTCTAAATTATAAAACAAAAACTGGCATAAATGACAAGAAGAAATGTCTGAATTCGCAATTATAATGGGAGGTTTTAAGACACTTCTAACTGAGAAACTGAAAGATCAAACATATAATTAATTAATAAAGTGTAGAACAATGGAACAACATGATCCTAATCCCATGATTTCCAGACTCTACACTGAGACATCCCAAAGTGCTGAAGTGGAGTCACAAGGACCTTGCAGATGGCTATAAGTTTCTGTGGAAATAGCTACACGTAACATCTGGTCAGGCACTACGCAAGAAGCTACTAGCTAGGGAGTTCACAGTTTCAACATTAGATCACTACCCTCTTTCCTTGACTTCTTTGTGAAGTCTTTGTGATTGGGTTTTCAGAAGTTGTGATAAAAAGCAATTGCCAGGGGAATATCAACATGGAATAAGAATAAGACTGGCAGTAGCATCCAATTTGCTTCTAAGGTTTGGAAAGTTGTGCAGTGCCCAACAGGCATACCCAGTCAGTTCATAAGCAATCATGGTTAAGAAGTTAAAAATATTTTTCTTTCAATTATATGCATTATTTTTCAAATTCTTAGGACACAAATATTTACTAAGTCACTGGGATCTAACAGATCCATTAGGTATTTCTTTTAGTCTCAGGGTGGTACAAAAATAATTATTTAGATATTAAGGATACTGTGACAGACAAAGTTTGGAAATCTCTGGGCTAATCTAATAATGTATATAGAAACATATACTTCAAAATGGGGACATATCTGTTCTTTTCAGACAAAGTTTTAGAAAAACTGATTATATATTGGGTCACAAAGTCTCCAACTAGTTTAAAAAATTAATGTCTACAAATCATAATGTCTGTGCTTGATATCTTTAAATTAGAAATCAATAATAAAAGCTATTAAAAGAAAAAATGAGACCAGTTAAATTTTACAAAGTTAGTTCTAAAATCAGGCAACACCCTGGACCAAAGATAGTTCAGAATGCCCCACCCGACCAGTGTGCAGGTTATATTTTTAGACAGAGAAGAGGCTAAAGGACATACAGAAACAACCTGATTGACTCCAGTCAGCCTTTTCTTTGTAAAGACATGGCCTGATCAGTTGGCAGCCTATGATTGGCTGAGACTCCATTGCGTGGTTATAAAAGTATACTCTTAGGTAAGGGTCTAATTTTTTTCATATCAAGACAGGTACAGTCCGCAATGTATGGAGGTTTTTTTACTGTGGGCCAGACTATATCACCAAGCATAGAGACAGTCTATACCAAATTTATTTCAGTTTAACAAGATGTTTTTTAAAGACACGTATATTAGAAATTTAAAAGTACACTCACTCCTAAGTATCAGTGGCTCAATAGAAAAACACAATGACAGTTTTGATTATTTTTTTTATTTTTTTATTTTTTGTACTGGGGATAGAATCCAAGTCCTTAAGAATACTAGGCAAGGGACTTGGGGTTGTGGCTCAGTGGTAGAGTGCTTACCTAGCATGTGGGAGGCACTGGGTTTGATTTCCAGCACAGCATATTAATTATTTAATTAATTAATTAAAGGTTCATCAACAACTAAAAAAAAGTATTTAAAAAAAGAATGCTATACAAGCACTCTACCACTAAGCTACTTTTTTCTTTTTGGAGATAGGATCTTTCTAAGTCACTCAGGCTGGTTTTGAACTTATGATCCCCCAGAATCAGCCTCCTGTGAAATATTTCTAATTTAACAACAACAACAACAAATCTACATTTTTTTAAAACTCAGGGAAAATGCCTAGTGGGGGATGTAGAGGGAATTCACACTTTATATGCATTTATGTAAAAGTATGAAAGATGGAAAATAAACACAATAAACTAGGGAAAGGACAACAGAGGAAACATAAACAAAGTAGGAGGAAGAAAATAATATAGATTAAAGTAAGAAGTAGGGCTGGGGATATGGCTCAGTTGGTAGAGTGCTTGCCTTGCAAGCACAAGGCCCTGGGCACCGCAAAAACAAAAAGTAAGACGTAATGAAATGTAAAATATAGAAACAATAGAAAGAATCAACCAAACCAAAACTTGTTCTTCACCAAGATGATTGAAAATAGACAATTCCCTGCAAGACTGATCAGAAAAAGAAAAGTCGCAAGTTTAGAATGAGAAGGGTGGCATGCTTACGTATTCATAGGACTTTTAAGATCATAATAGCATGAACTTAATGTCAATAAATTTGGAATCTGATGAAACAAAAATTCCCAGTAAAATATAACATCAAAATTGACCAAGGAATAAATAGGCAGAATAGAAAAAATTGACTCAATATTCAAAAATATCCCACCTAAAAAAAGGTGAGATATAGCTCAGTGGTAGAATAGTACTTGCCTAGCATGCATGTGGCCCCGGGTTCAATCCACAGTATCACAAAATAGAAACAAAAGATATAAGGTAATAATGAGTAAATGAGGAAAACAGGCAAACCTCCCATGCAGAATTCCAAATAATTTATGTAACTATTCCACCCTGAAGAAAACAAAGTATAACGTCCCACTTCTTAATTGTGAGCTGCACAGAGTGACTTTCTCTCAAAGGGTACAGTATGGATTGGGGAGTTGGGTGAAGAAAACAACTTTCCGGTGGAGAAAACTCAGAAACACTAGCTCAACCACATGTTCACCGTCGATATTGATAGTGATAGGTTCTGCTAATAATATGTGCTTTTTCCCCACCAGTGGTATAGATTGAATTCAGGTCCTCATGCATGCTAAACATGTGCTCCACCACTGAGCAACACCCTCATTCCCTACTACTGTATACTTTTGATAAGATATGATGAGAATGATACCGCACCTCTGTGATCTGCTTCCCAAAACTCATAACCCCCAGTGTAACAATGAGGAAACGCACACACTCTCTCTCTCTCACACACAAACACACATACACAAATGCCAATTGGGAGACATTCTACAAAATACCTGATTAATATTCTTCAAAATGCCAAGATCATCCCAGCTACTCAGGAGGCTGAAGCAGGAGGATCATAAGTACAAGACTAGCCTCAGCAACTTAGCAAGATCCTATTTCAAAATTAAAAAAAAAAAAAATTGAAAGGGCTAGAGATATTACTCAGTCATAGAGTGCCCCTGACTTTAATCCCCAGTACAGGAAGAAAAAAAAAAATTTAAAGGAAAATCTGAGAAACTATTACTGCAGAGAGGAGCCAAAGGGGAAGTACTTAACAGTTAAATGTAATATGGCATCCTGCATGGAACATTGGAAGGGAAAAAGGATATTAGGGAAAACTAAGGAAATCAAAATAAAGTATGGGCTTTAATGAAAAACAATGTTTTATTATCAGTTTACTAATTGCAACAAATATACCATACTAATGTAAGATGTCAATAGTAGGGAAAAGCTTATGTTGGGGAAGGGACATGAGAACTCTGCAATATGCTATTTTCTCAATCTCTCTAAAATTGTCCTAAAAAATAGTCTAGTAACCAATTAGCTTATTGATATTATTATTATCTCATATACAAGCAAAAAATAATTAAAATTCAACAACTGTTCCTTATTTGTAAGATAATAGTTTCTGTTTATTACTAAATAGATAATCTACTTTTAAAAAGTGCTTAGTAAATATGGAATAAAGAAAAATTTCCTTCACCTGATATAGGGCGTCTACCAAAAGCATCAAACTTAATTGGGAAACATTAGAAGGACCAAGGTGCCTGCTCTCGCCACCCTATTCCACAGCAGAGTGGAGGCTAACTCTGTGCAATAAAAAAAGAAGGAAAACAAAAAAACTACAACTAAACAAACAAACAAAGAGATGTTGGAATTGAAAATAAGTGTAGAAAATTCATTATTTACAAATGATAAACTTGTTTATCACATAAAGGCAAGCCACAGAGCAACTATGAATTCAACTCTGTCACCTGACTCTGGCCTTAGCACATTTATACCTCAAATGGGAGGTCTCAAAGGCAAGAGGGGCTATTGTTCAGGTTTTTCTTTAAAGTTTGTATGTTTCTCAAATTATCTTTTTTTGCCATGTCATCTTCTCCCTCCCAACAGGATCATCTGTAATTTCTATTCCAAAGCTTCCCCAAAGATTGTGCTGGCTTAGCAGTTAGGAGGGAAGAACTCAAATGAAGGTTTGTGTCATTCACAGCCAAGACTGAACTTCACAACACTCAGTACCCGATGGTTCAGTAGGGCGATGGTGCCCATTAGCCCTATACTCCCCAGATGCCTCCCCGACCAAATCCTAAATGCCTGATGTCCTGTAGTTAGTATTTTTCTTTTTTCATGTCAAACCAACAGCAGCTTTGTCCCTCCAGAAGGACAAAAGACGGCAGGAACAGCTGGGTCTCTCCCCATGTATCTTGAACCTCTCATGTCCCTCTGCCTAGACTCAACACTAGGGAAGGTTAGGATGACCCCAATATCCCAACACCATCCAGCAAATGGATTTTGAAATAGAAATTAAACTTAGGAAAAACAGTTCTATTTCCCACCCAAGCTTGTGGTCTGAGTCTCACCTGCACTATGTGAACACTATTGCTGCTCAATAATATTCAGGGGTCAAGACACTTAATCTAAGTCACAAATGTTATAGCTTGGACCATCTCCATGACAATCTTCCAAAGCAAGTTATAGTGGTGACAACTTCTGAGATTAAGGTGGGGGTTGGGTTGGTAGTAGATACTTTAATGTTTACTTTATACAGTGCTCTATTATTTTTATGCTTTTCTTTAATTAAAAAAAAAAAAAAAAAAAAAAACTCCTGTCATGGCAGGGAATATGGCTCAGTGGTTGAGCATGTGCCTGGCATACATGGAACATGGAACCCTGGAGTCAATCCCCAGAACTGAAAAGGAAGGAATGAATGAAGAAAGAAGTTAATTCCTCTCACTCCTGGTTTTCTGCCCCTAAATGAGGGAATTACATAAAACTCTGAATCACATGTGCAGTTCATACATCATACACTTCTGACCTTGATGACGTAATTCTCCAACCTATATTTGAATCCATATCTGCACAGGTTTTATGGGAACACAAATTAAAATTCTGTTTTAAGGATATACTGAGCTCATAAGGAAAATACAAAGTTTAATTCTAAGTGAATACTTTTGGGGTATATTCTCTCCCTTCTTACACGCAAAAGTTTTATCTGGTTTGGGAGGAGCCATTCCTCCAAACTGGAATGATGAAGTCTTACCTCATTACTCATTTTTTTTTTCACTTGATAGAAAGGTTTATTATCTCTAAGACAAAAATAAAATAAAGTTAAAAAGACTCTTGTAAACCAATAGATAAAAACTCAACATACTAATAGGAAATTAGGCAAAGGCATAAATAGTTAAGTCATCAAAAAAATTCTGGATAATTAAAACTTTATACCAAAAGAAATAGAACTCAAAGTTGGATTAATTGTTTCCCTCTCAGTCAAAGAAGAAAGTATTACAATACTCAGATTTATTGAACATATGATAAAATTATTTCCAGTTGGTAGAAATTTCTGTAACACCATGTATGTAGTATGTTCAAAATTAAAGTTGACTTTAGTATTTTGACCCCAAATTTCATTACTAAATCTAATAATCTCACAAGTGAAATACCCATTAAGGGAACCAATAGTGAGCTATGAAAAATGTCCAATGCAGTATATGATTCCCATTTTTATAAGATGACAAAAAAACTCTAGAAGAACATACATATGATATGGGTATCCAAAAGTATAGAGTAAATATATTTTAATTATCAGATTAATTTTTCATATTTAAAAATATTTTATACATGGGGGGAAGGGAAAAAAAATAACAGAATGAATCAAACAACATTACCCTATGTAAATTTATGATTACACAAATGGTATGCCTTTACGCCATGTACAAACAGAGAAACAACATGTATCCCATTTGTTTACAATAATAAAAAAAAGAAAAAATAAAAATAAAATAAAATAAAATAAATATTTTATACAATATTTGAACTAATTTTAATTATAGGAAATTTGAATAACATGTAATAATATAAATGAAAAGACCTAACCTCTTAAGGACATTAACTTTGTGGACGATAGTCTTCTAGCCTTTTTAAAATCAAGCGTGTTTGTGCACAGTGTGAGTACATCATTCAATGATGGGGATGTTTGAGAAATGCTTTGTTAAGAGATCTTATTGATGAAACATCACTGAGTGTATCTACATGAAGTATGAGATGTCTGAGGCTGCTAGTGATGCAGCATGGTGTACTATTTTACAGTAAACTTTTCAAAACATAAAATACAGTCTAAAAATATCAATAAAAAGTGTTCAACATCTCTAGTAACTAGAGAAATGCAAATTAAAACAACTCTAAGATTTCATCTGACTCCAATTAGAATGGCTATTATCAAGAACACAAGCAATAAAGATGTTGGCGTGGATGTGGAGAAAAGGCACACTTTTATATTGCTGGTGGAGTTGCAAATTGGTGCAGCCATTCTGGAAAGCAGTGTGGAGAATCCTCAGAAAAGTTGGAATGGACCCACATTTTGACCCAGTGATCCCACTCCTCAGTTTATACCCAAAGGACTTAAAATCAGCATACTACAGTGACACAGCAACATCAATGTTTATAGAAGCTCAATTCACAATAGCTAGATTGTGGAACCATCCTAGATACCCTTCAACAGATGAATAGATAAAGAAACTGTGGTATATATACATGATGGAATATTATTCAGTCATAAAGAAGAAGAATATTATGGCATTTGCAGATAAATGGATGGAATTGGAGAATATCATGCTAAGTGAAATAAACCAATCCCAAAAAATCAAAGACCTAATGTTTTCCCTGATAAATGGATGATGATATATAATGGGGGTGGGGGGTAGGGGGTTAGAGAAGAATGGAGGAACTTTAGATTACATAGAGGGAAATGAGAGGGACGGGTATGAAAAATGGTGGAATGAGATAGACATCACTACCCTATGTACATGTAAGATTACACAAATGGTATGAATCTACATCGTGCACAACCATAGAAACGAAATGATGTGCCACATTTGTGTACAATGAATCAAAATGCAGTCTGTAAAAAATAAAAAATAAATAAAGTAAGTAAACACAAAAACCAATACCCATTATTTATTATCAAGTATTATGGGGGGCGATCCAAGATGGCGAACTAGAGGGTAACTGCATCTCCAGTCACTCCAGAACCCAGGATTCAAGAAGGGGAGGCATTGAGAGACTCAGACTAAAATAGAGCCACGGGTGAGTCTCCCCCACCGGGTGAAGCTCGGCCTGGGCGACAGGCCCAGATAGAGATGGCTTATCAGAGTAGGGCAGGGCAGCTACAGTGTTCCCCAGGCAGCCCTGCACACTCTGGCAGTGGGCTCCTCCCACACGGCCAGCTTCTCCAGCTTCTCGGAGCAGGCCCCCCAGTGAAAGCCTTTCCGCACAGAGCCAGCTCCAAGCCCTGGAACCAGTAGGGGGCTAGGGGCAGTTTTCTTCGGAAGCACTGCATTATCAAGTTCCTCCAAGACTTCAGGCTACTGAAGGCTGGGAGGTGATACACTGGAAAATCTACAGGGACACTACAAGCCAATAGAGGAAATCTGCAATATCTCAGAGTCCCACTGACATCTGACCAATATGAGAAAACAAGGGAAGAAAATGTCCCAAACAAACCTAGATACTATATCAATAAAACCCAATGACAGTACAGCAGAAGAAATGTCAGAAAGGGAGTTCAGAATGTACATAACTAAAACAATCAGGGAAGCAAACGAGGAGATGAAAGAGCAAATGCAGGCATTGAAGGAGGAGATGAAAGAGCAAATGCAGGCATTGAAGGAGGAGATGAAAGAGCAAATGCAGGCATTAAATGATCACACCAATCAACAGTTAAAAGACCAAATACGGGAAGCAAGAGATCATTTCAATAAAGAGTTAGAGATACTGAAAAAAAACAAACAGAAATCCTTGAAATGAAGGAAACAATAAACCAAGTTAAAAACTCCATAGAAAGCATAACCAATAGGATAGAACACCTGGAAGACAGAACCTCAGACATTGAAGACAAAATATTTAATCTTGAAAACAAAGTTGACCAAACAGAGAAGATGGTAAGAAATCATGAACAGAATCTACAAGAATTATGCGATATCATGAAAAGGCCAAATTTAAGAATTATTGGAATTGAGGAAGGCTTAGAGGAACAAACCAAAGGAATGAACAATCTATTCAATGAAATAATATCAGAAAATTTCCCAAATCAAGTATTATGCACTATATGTACACGTAGGTGTTATGCATTTATAGCACTGACAGTACAGAAGTTTTGTCTACACCAACATTACCACAAACTGATGAGTAAAGCATTGCACTTCAATATAGTGATGGCTGTCACAACAGCAGGCAACAGGAACTTTTCAACTCCTTCATAATCTTATGGGACACCTTGTCATCCATTGTTGACCTAAACATCCTTATGTGTCATGTGACTGTATTTATACCAACTCCAATTGCAATTAGATGTGTATGTAGTTCTGCATCATCTTCCAACATAACATATTGTGAACATTTCTTGGTTATAAAATAGACTTTTAAAACTTTTGTAATTTTCATCATACAGATTTACTGTAAATTATTTATGTTATACTTGGACAATTTTCACAAATATAAATATAAATGAATAACATGAGCATGTTTGCATACATTTCTGATTAATAAGAATAAAAAATTCATTCCAACATTTAAATTATCTGCTCAAATATTACTAAAATTATTTGTAACACTTGGATTTTTTTCAGGGTAGCTTTGTTTTTTAATAAGAAAATGTCCTCAGATGAAAAAAAAATGGGATCGATTTTTCAGTATTCTATGGACATTTGTTTTTAGTAATGATAGGCGTATCATAGGTGCTGGGGTTGTAGCTTTGTGGTAGAGCCCTTGCCTAGCATGCATGAGGCACTGTGTTTTATTCTCAGCATCACACATAAAAAAATGAATAAAATAAAGGTCTATCAACATCTAAAAAAATATTTTTAAAAAGTAATACCATAGGTGGTAAAAAGTAAAGATTTGAATTTTCAGTTTACAGGCATTAAATTTAAAAAGTTTATTGTGATAAAATTCTGAGGACCTTATCTAGATGATTCAATCTATAAATATTAACTATCTTATATGAAAAAATTAACAGAGAAAGACTTTATAAAAAGACTTTATTAAAAAAAAGCCTCCTGCTTCACTTTTCTTGCTACCTATCATCCAGTAGCCCGGAAAAGAAAGTAAATATTACTCAAAAAAAATTTTAAGTGACTACTACCAGGGTACTTTCCAAATTACATTGTAAGAATTATGATCATATCTGATAGAGCCTGCAAGTCAGATAACTATTTTTTTAATATAAATGGAGTGTCATTTCTCTTTTTTTAAAAATTTTTTAGTTGTTGTGGACACAACATCTTTATTTATTTAATTTTATGTGGTGCTGAGGATCAAACCCAGTGCCTCACATGTGTGAGGCAAGTGCTCTATCACTGAGCTACAGCCCCAGTCCCTCATTTCTCATTCTCGTGGTTGTACATGATGTAGAACCACACAGGTCATGTAGTCTCATAGGCACATAGGGTAATAATGTCCCATTCATTCTACTATTCTTCCTACCCTCATACCTCCTCCCCTCCCTTCACTCCCCTCTGCCTAATTCAAAATACCTCTATTCTTCACTACCACCCCCCTTGTGAATTAGCACCCACATATCAGAGAAAGCTTTCAATTTTTGGTTGTGGGGGATTGGCTTATTTCACTTAGCATTATATTCTCCAGCTCCATCCATTTACCAAAAATGTCATAATTTCATTCTTCTTTAATGCTGAGTAATATTCCATCATGGATGTATTTATATATATATATATATGATGATATCATATATATCACTTATATATATGATATATATATATATATATATATATATATATATATATATATATATCCCACATTTTCTTCATCTGTTCATCTGTTGAAGAGCACTTAGGTTGATTTAACTATTGTGAGTTGAGCTGCTATAAACATTGATGTAGCTGCATCAATGTAGTAACACCAATTTTAAGTCCTTTGGTGTAAACTGAGGAGTGGGTCAAATAGTGGTTCCATACCAAGTTTTCTGAGGAATCTCTATACTGCTTTCCATAGTGGTTGCACCAGTTTGCAGTCCCCCCAGCAATGTATGAGTGTACCCTTTTCCCCACATCCTTGCCAATATTTATCATTGCCTTTATTCTTGATAATTGCCATTCCCACTGGAGTGAGATGAAATCTTAGAGTAGTTTTGATTTGTATTTCTTTAATTGCAAGAGATCTTGAATATTTTTTTGTATATTTGTTGATCAATTGTATTTCTTCTTCTTTAAAGTGTTCTGTTCAGTTCCTTAGCCCATTTACTGATTGGGTTATTTATTTATTTTTTTTTTATGTTTTTTTTTTTCCTTCCCCCCCACCCCTCCCACCCCTCTTTTCCCTCTATACAGTCCTTCTTTCCTTCATTCTTACCACTCTCCTTATCCCTAACCCTAAACCTAACCCTAAACCTAATGCTAACCCCTCCCACCCCCCATTATATGTCCTCATCCGCTTATCAGTGAGATCATTCGTCCTTTAGTTTTTTGAGATTGGCTTATCTCACTTAGCATGATATTCTCCAATTTCATCCATTTGCCTGCAAATGCCATAATTTTATCATTCTTCATTGCGGAGTAATATTCCATTGTATATATATGCCACAGTTTCTTTATCCATTCATCAACTGAAGGGCATCTAGGTTGGTTCCACAATCTGGCTATTGAGCAGCAATGGGGTTATTTATTTTTTTGGTGTTAAGTTTTTTGAGTTCTTTATATATACTGGAGATTAGTGCTATACTTGAGGTGCATGTGGTAAAGCTTTTCTCCCATTCTGTAGGCTCTCTCTTTATGTTGTTGTTTCCTTTGCTGAGAAGAAACTTTTTAATTTGAATTTATCCCATTTATTGATTCTTAATTTTACTTCTTGTGCTTTAGGAGTCTTGTTAAGGAAGTTAGTTCCTAAGCTGACATGGTGAAGATTTGGTCCTACTTTTTCTACTATTAGGCTCAGGGTCTCTGTTTTGGTGCCTAAGTCTTTGATCCACTTTAAGTTGAGTTTTGTGCAGGGTGGGAGATAAGTTTAATTTTACTTTGCTACATATGGATTTCCAGTTTTCCCAGCACCATTTGTTGAAGAGGCGATCTTTTCTCCTAGGTACATTTTTGGCACATTTGTCTAGTATAAGAAAATTGTATTTATGAAGGTTTGCATCTGTGTCATCTGTTCTGTACCATTGGTATACATGTCTTTTTGATGCCAATACCATGATGTTTTTGTTACTGTGACTCTTGTTTAGTTTAAGTTCTGATAGTGTGATGCCTCCTGATTTACTTTTCTTGCTAATTGCTTTGGTTATTCTGGGTCTCATTTTTCCAAATGAATTTCACAGTTGCTTGTTCTAATTCTATGTAGAATGTCATTGGGATTTTAATAGGAATTGCATTAAATCTGTATAATGCTTTTGGTAGCATGGCTGTTTTGACAATATTAATTCTGTCTACTCAAGAGCATGGGAGATCTTTCCCATCTTCTAAGGCCTTCTTCAATTTCTTTCTTTAGTGTTCTGTAGGTTTCATTGTAGAGGTCTTTCACCTCTTTTGTTAGATTGATTCCCAAGTATTTTTTTTTTTTTCAGGCTATTGTGAATGGGGTTGTTTTTCTAATTTGTCTTTCAGTGGATTCATCACTTATGTACAGGAATGTGTTTGATTCATGGGTGTTAATTTTATATCCTGCTCCTTTGCTGAATTCATTTATTAGTTCTAGATGTTTTCTTTTTTTAATTTTTTTTTTAGTTGGCAATGGATCTTTTATTTTTATTTATTTTTATGTGGTGCTGAGAATCTAATCCAGTGCCTCACACAAGCTAGGAAAGTGCTCTGCCACTGAGCCACAACCCCATCTCCTATAGAAGTTTTCTAATGGAATTTTTTGGATCTTCTAAATATAAAATCATGTCATCAGCAAATAATGGTATTTTGAGATTTTCTTTTCTTATTCATATCCCCTTAATTTATTTCTTCAATCTAATTGCTCTGGCTAGGGTTTCAAGGACAATGTTGAATAGAAGTGGTAAAACAGGGCATCCCTGCCTTGTTCCAGTTTTTAGGGGGAATACTTTTAGTTTTTCTCCATTTAGGATGATGTCAGTCAGGGGCTTAGCATATATAGCTTTTACAATGTTGAGGTATGTTTCTACTGTCCCTAGTTTTTCTAGTATTTTGAACATGAAGAGGTGCTGTATTTTGTCAAATGCTTTCTCTGCGTCCATTTAGATAATCATGTGATTCTTGTCTTTAAGACTATTCATGTGATGTATTATGCTTGTTGGTTTCCTTATGTTGAACCAACCTTGCATCTATGGGATGAATTCCACTTGATCATGGAGCACTATCTTTTTAATATATTTTTGTGTGTGATTTGCCAGAATTTTATAGAGAATTTCTGTGTCTACATTCAGGAGGGATATTGGTCTGAAGTTTTCTTTCCTTGATGTTCTTTGTCTGGTTTTGGTATAAGGGTGATACTAGCCTCATAGAATGAATTTGGAAGGGTTCCCTCCTTTTCTATTTCATGGAGTAATTTGAGGAGTATTGGGGTTAATTCTTCTTTGAAGGTCTTGTAGAACTCAATGGAGAATCTGTCTGGTCCTGGGCTTTTCTTGGCTGGTAGGCTTTTGATGGCATCTTCTACGTCATTGCTCAAAATTGATCTGTTTAAATTGTGTATGTCCTCATGATTCAGTTTGGGAAGATCATATGTCTCTAGAAATTTGTTGATGTCTTCAAGATTTTCTATTATACTTGAGTATACATTTTCAAAATAGTTTATAATTATCTTCTGTATTTCAGTAGTGTCCCATCATGGTATTTCCTGTTTTATCACAAATTTTAGCAATTTGAGTTTTCTCTCTTTGTTGGGGTGGCTAAGGGTTTATCAATTTTATTTCTTCAAAAAAACATTTTTTTCATCAGGAAAGACTTTGGTTGCCATGAGGTAGCCTTGTGTCCATCAGGGATGGGACTGGGCTTTCAAGCCAGGCAGACCTGCTGTCCAGTCTAAGCTTGGTAGTAGGAGCAACTTACCTGAGCTCTGTGAAGACTTCTCTGATACTAGGAGCAACTTACCTGAGCTCTGTGAAGACTTCTCTGATACACTAACTAGGGCAGCTCCTCGTGTTTTATTCTGTCGTATAATGTGTAGTCCTATGTTATGTTGTCACCTGTGAGATTGACAGTCATCTGTGGTTATGTGAATAACATGAGTCTCTCCCACTACTCTGCAAATCCTCTTAAGACTAAAGAGTGCATTCACTTTCCTTTGCCACCCAAGGCTTGGCACCTGGGAATACCACAGTGGTGATTGTGCTGTGGGAAGTTACCACACAGTGAAACTGAAGTGTGTTATATATTCAGATACTCCTCCATTGAGGGGTATTATAGCTGTAGGTATTGAGTCCTTGTAGTATAATCATTCTGTAGTCTCGTTGGGCCCACTGAGGTCCTTGATTTTGGGAATCTTCCTCTACAAACATTTCTTAAGTAACAAGTACCTGTGTTAGGCAATGTTAGAGGGAGGCATCAAAAAAAAATACAGGAGGAGGAAAGAAAGAAAGAAAGAAGAAAGAAAGAAAGAAAGAAAGAAAGAGAGAGAGAGAGAGAGAGAGAAAGAAAAGATGGAGGGAGGAAGGGAGAGAACAGGGAGGGAGGAAGAAAGAAAGGAGAGAGAGAAAGAGAAGGGAGGAAGGAAAGAAGAAAAGAAAGATGGAAGGAAGGGAGGGAAGAAAGAAAAGAAAGAGGAAGAAAGTAGGTGGGTAGTTAGGGGGGAAAGGCAAAAGGAAGTCTTGCTTCAACAAAGGTCATTTTCCAGTGAATACCTACAGATAATAAATACAATGTACAGATAGTGCACCATGATCAAGTGGGTTTTATCCCAGGGATGCAAGGTTGGTTCAACATCAGGAAATCAATAAATGTAATTCACCATATCAATAGACTTAAAGACAAGAATCACATGATTATTTCAATAGATGCAGAAAAAGCATTTGATAAAATACAGCACCCCTTCATGCTCAAAACACTAGAAAAAATAGGGATAGTGGGAGTATTCCTCAATACTGTAAAGGCCATCTATGCTAAGCCCATGGTCAATATCATTCTAAATGGTGAAAAACTGAAAGCATTCCCCCTAAAAACTGGAACAAGGCAGGGATGCCCTCTTTCACCACTTCTATTCAATATCGTCCTTGAAACTCTAGCCAGAGCAATTAGACAAACCAAAGAAATTAAAGGGATATGAATAGGAAAAGAAGAACTCAAACTATCCCTATTTGCTGATGATATGATTATATACTTAGAGGAACCAGGAAATTCCACCAGAAAACTTTTAGAACTCATAAGTGAATTCAGTAAAGTAGCGGGATATAAGATCAATGCACATAAATCTAAGGCATTTTTATACATAAGTGATGAATCTTCAGAAAGAGAAATTAGGAAAACTACCCCATTCACAATAGCATCAGAAAAAAAAAAATACTTGGGAATCAATCTCACAAAAGAGGTGAAAGACCTCTACAATGAGAACTACAGAACACTAAAGAAAGAAATTCAAGAAAACCTTAGAAGATGGAAAGATCTCCCATGTTCTTGGATAGGAAGAATTAATATTGTTAAAATGGCCATACTACCTAAAGTGCTATACAGATTCAATGCAATTCCAATTAAAATCCCAATGATGTACCTTACAGAAATAGAGCAAGCAATTATGAAATTCATCTAGAAGAATAAAAAACCCAGAATAGCTAAAGCAATCCTTGGCAGAAAGAGTGAAGCAGGGGGTATCGCAATACCAGATCTTCAACTCTACTACAAAACAATAGTAACAAAAATGGCATGGTATTGGTACCAAAATAGAAAGGTGGATCAATGGTACAGAATAGAGGACACGGACACAAACCCAAATAAATACAATTTTCTCATACTAGACAAAGGTGCCAAAAATATGCAATGGAGAAAAGATAGCCTCTTCAACAAATGGTGCTGGGAGAATTGGAAATCCATATGCAACAGAATGAAACTAAACCCATATCTCTCACCATGCATGAAACTAAACTCAAAATGGATTAAGGACCTCGGAATCAGACCAGAGACCTTGCATCTTATAGAAGAAAAAGTAGGTCCAGAGCTTCAACATGTTGGCTTAGGACCAGACTTCCTCAACAGGACTCCCATAGCACAAGAAATAAAAACAAGAATCAATAACTGGGATAGATTCAAACTAAAAAGCTTTCTCTCAGCAAAGGAAACTATCAGCAATGTGAAGAAAGAGCCTACAGAGTGGGAGAAAATCTTTGCCAATCATACTTCAGATAGAGCACTAATCTCCAGAATCTATAAAGAACTCAAAAAACTCTACACCAAGAATGCAAATAATCCAATCGACAAATGGGCTAAGGAAATGAATAGACATTTCACAGAAGAAGATCTGCAAGGAATCAACAAACATATGGAAAAATGTTCAACATCTCTAGTAATAAGAGAAATGCAAATCAAAACCACCCTAAGATTCCATCTCACCCCAATTAGAATGGCGATTATCAAGAATACAAGCAACAACAGGTGTTGGCGAGGATGTGGGGAGAAAGGTAAACTCATACATTGCTGGTGGGGCTGCAAATTAGTGCAGCCACTCTGGAAAGCAGTGTGGAGACTCCTTAGAAAACTTGGAATGGAACCACCATTTGACCCAGCTATCCCACTCCTTGGCCTATACCCAAAGGACTTAAAATCAGCATATTACAGAGATACAGCCACATCAATGTTCATAGCTGCTCAGTTCACAATAGCCAGATTGTGGAACCAACCTAGATGTCCTTCAATTGATGAATGGATAAAGAAACTGTGGTATATATATACAATGGAATATTACTCAGCCATAAAGAATGATAAAATTATGGCATTTGCAGGCAAATGGATGAAATTGGAGAATATCATGCTAAGTGAGATAAGCCAATCTCAAAAAACCAAAGGACGAATGATATTGCTAATAAGTGGATGATGACACATAATGGGGGGTGGGAGGGGTTAGGGTTAGTGTTAGAGTTAGGGTTAGGGAGGGGGGCAAGAATGGAGGAAGGAAGGACTGTATAGAGGGAAAAGAGGGGTGGGAGGGGTGGGGGGGGAAGGGGAAAAATAACAGAATGAATCAAACAACATTACCCTATGTAAATTTATGATTACACAAATGGTATGCCTTTACACCATGTACAAACAGAGAAACAACATGTATCCCATTTGTTTACAATAAAAAAAAAAAAAAAACTGTAACAGAGAACCCTTGCTTGGGTTCCCAGCCTGCTGGCCTACCCTACACATTTCAGACTTGCCAGCTCTCACAATTACAAGAGTGAATTCCTCAAAATAAATCTCTTATTATTTGTAAAATAAATAAATAAATAAATACAATACAATACAATGTATATGTAAATTATAGACTGTTAAGGTGATAAGCACAGCAGGAGGGAGAACTGGGAAAGCTTTGGCTAACATTTTAAAATAGGGAAGTCAAGGCAAACCTCCTTGATAAGCTATATGAGTCTGTTTTTTGTTGTTAATAAAATACCACAGACTGAAAAAAAAAAACAATTTTTTGTTTTGTCAACTTTTTGAATTATTTCTTTTGTTTCAATTTCATTGATTTCAGCTCTGATTTTAAATATTTTCTGTCTTCTACTGCTTTTGGTGTTGATTTGTACTTTTTCTATGACTTTGAGATGTAATGTTAGGTCATTTATTGGCTTTCTATTCTTTTAATGAATGAGCTCGATGCAATGAACTTTCCTCTTAGTTAGAGATTTTGATATGTTGTATCAGTGTTCTCCTTTACCTCTAAGTATTTTTTTTATTTCACCCCAATTTCTTCTGCTATCCATTTGTCATTCAATAGTATACTATTAAGTCTCTAGGAATTATAGTAGTTTGTACTTTTTATTTTATCATTGATTTCTAATTTCATTCTATTATGATCTAGTAGAATGCTGGGCAATATCTCTATTTTCTTTTTTGTATTTGCTGAGAGTTGCTTTGTGGCATAAGATATGGTCTATTTTAGAGACGAATCAGTGTGCTGCTGAGAAGAAAGAATATTTGCTTGTTGATGGATGAAATATTCTATGTATGTCCATTAAGACTAAGTTATTGATTATATTATTTAGTTCTATAGTTTCTTTGTTTAGTTTTTGTTTCAAAGATCTATCCAATGATGAGAGAGGTATGTTAAAGTCACCCAGTATTATTGTGTTGTGGTCTATTTAATTCTTGAGAAGGGTTTATTTGATGTACATAGATGTACATTGCTCCATTGTTTGGGGCATAAATATTTACAAGTGCTATGTATTGCTGATGTATACTTTCCTTAAGTAGTGTGAAATGTCCTTCTTTGTCCTTTCAGATTAACTTTGCTTGAAGTCCACTTTATCTGATGTGTGGATAGAAACCCCTGCTTGTTTACCTGATCCATGTGAGTGATATGTTTTTTCCCATTATCTCACCTTTAGTCTGTTGATGTGTTTGCCTATGTGGTGAGTCTACTGAAGACAGCATATTGTTGGGTCTTGTTTTTTAATTCAATCTGCCAGTCTATGTCTTTTGATTGATAAGATTAGACCACTAACTTTCAAGATTATTACTGAGATATGATTAGTATTCCCAGTCATTTTGGTTTATTTCTGGGCATTAATTTGACTTAGTTTCTCCTTTGATTGACTATTCCTTTAATGTAGTTCCTCCTTTTGCTGATTTTCACTTTTTTTTTTTCATTCATCCTCATGGAATATTTTGTTGAGAATGTCAGTAGTGCAGGTTTTCTAGTTGTGAATTCTTTTAACTTTTTTTTTTATCATGGAAGATTTTATTTTATCTTCAAATCTGAACCTCAATTTTGCTGGATATAGAAATGGTTGGCATCCATTTTCTTTCAGAGCTTGGTATATATTATGCCAGGACCTCCTAACTTTGAGAGTCTGGGCTGAGAAATTAGCTGAGATCCAAATTGTTTTCCCCCTATATGTAATCTGATATTTTTCTCTCACAGACTTTAAAATTCTATCTTATTCTGTATGTTAGGCATTTTCATTATAATGTGCCTTGATGTGGGTCTGTTGTAGTTTTGTACATTTGGGGTCCTGTAAACCTCTTTAATTTGATTTTCCTTTCATTCTTTGGGTTTGGGAAATTTTCTGATATTATTTCATTGAAAAGATTGTGCATTCCTTTGGTTTGTATCTCTGTACCTTCCTCTCTCTCAATAAATCTTAGATTTGTTTTTTTATGTTATCCCATATTTCTTGGAAGTTCTGTTCATGGTTTCTTACCATCTTCTCTGTGAAGTCAACTTTATTTTCAAGAGTATATATTTTGTCTTCATTGTTTGAGGTTCTGTATTCCAAGTAGTCTAGTGGATTGGTGATACTTTACATTAAATTTAAAAATTGGTTTTTTGATTCCTTCATTTCTAAGATTTCTGCTTAGTTTCTTTTCAGAATCTTTATCTCTTCATTGAAGTGATCTTTTACCTCCTAAAATTTATCTCTGATTTCACTCCTTTCATCATCCTTTATGTCGTGGATCAGTTTAACTGTATACATTCTAAACTCCTTCTCTGACATTTCTTCATGTTGTCAATAGATTCTATCATTGGAGCATCTTGGTTTGTATTGGGCACTTTGTTCCCTTGTTTTTTCATGTTATTTGTGTGTCTTCCCATCTAGCAGTGTAGATCTGAGGCAGTACAGTTTCTACTCTGTAGACTTATAGTATCCCTGAAGGTTTCCAGTACCTGGCCTTTAAGGGGGAGACCAATATTAACAGCAGTCAATGCAAACAATATATAGCATTAAGCCAAATAGCTCCTATTAAGATGTCTAAAGTTTTGTCACAATAAACAGAAATTATGTGTTCAATTATTGTCTACAATATAAATAGTAAGTTTTCAAAAGGGTTCACAATTTCAAATGGTGGACAAAGAGAACAGAAATGGTGTAAGATGTGATGTTTATGAGGAAGGAGGAGAGAAGATAGAAGTAAAAAAATATAGGAAAAGTGAAAGAGAAATTAATAGAACTTGACTATATATATATATATATATATATATATATATATACACACACACACACGCACGCACACACACACACACACACATATAGTTAAAATTTTTAAAAAGATAAAGTAAAAATAAAAGAATACACAACAAAACTATAATATACTATTTAGACATCTGAGTTCTCAATAAACTGATGCATGAAAAATATTTGGTTTCAAAAATGGTTGAGATGTGAGAAAGAGAAAGAGAGAAAGAGAGGGGGAAAGGATCGTGATGAAAAATTGAACAATTGTTTCAGTTGGAGTTCAAAAGTTTCTCAGCTTCCCTTCTCAGCTGATAGGTGAGGTTGTGGCTTGGTGTAGGAGACTGTTCTTAACCCCTTATATCACCTGCATACCCTACAATTCCTGGCCTCTGATTTAGTCTCCAAACTCCATCTCTCCTACCCCTGACCTTTCAAATTCCCAGTCAGGTACTTCTCTCCCAGGTGGTCCTGAGGGCTGCTTACCACAACCTGTGTGTGAGAGCTATTCTGTATCAGGCAGATCAAGACCAAACACTTCATCCTGCCAGCTGGCTGCATAGCTGTGAGCAATGGGCCAGGTTGGGGAATAATGATAGTTTGGGAACCTGGAAATTGGGGAGCCAGAGGACCCTTAAGTGTGCCAGACTGATGCCAGACCTGGTGGGACCAGGGGATTGGTGGATGCCAGACTGGGGATTTGGGGACTAGGCTGGTGCCAATACCTGGTGAGCACCAGCCTGAGTGGTCCCCAGAAACCTGGTGGTTGCCTGGATGAGCCAAGAGCAGGATGCCCTCACTCTCTCTTCCAATCTTCAGACCTGCTGTAGCCGGCCCCATCAGTCCCCACGTCAGGATTCGTGCACTGGGGAGAGACTGGTTTTCTCCAGTCTCTCTAACTTGTGTTCCCCTGGGCAAAATGCTCCCAGTTTCTGGTTTTCCATAGGATTGCTCTGCTCTGACAGGCCCATACAGACCTTGCTGCAAATTCACAGATCTGGGTTTCTGTTTCCATAGGATCTGCCATGCTGTAGTCCCAAGATGGCTCCTGGATCGTGGGTTATTGATAAACTCTAGTGGAAAGGGTTTTTGTTTTGTTTTATTTTATTTTGTTTTTTAATCCAATTAATGAGTTAAGCAGTCTGTGGTTCAGTTAGGGTAGACTGTCCCTTCAGTCTCAGGATGTTTTTTCAGGGAGACCAGGTATTCCTGCTATTTGAGTTCTGGGTAACCAAGTTGAGATGCTGCCTCACATTATTCTGCCATCTTTGTCTCCCAGCTCATTTTTTTTTTTCTTGGAAGGAAGTTTCCAAGATTTTCCAATGTATCTCCCTGTCTCTGGAGTTAATTGGTCAGCATTTTTCTAGGTTTTTGGGTATAGAATGCTACTTATCGCACATAGGAAAGTTCTACTCTCCAGTCTCCTTTTGTTCCATCTTGCTATGCTCACTCCAGCTGGGTACTTCTACTGTGGGTTCTAACAGTCCTATCTGACTATGAGACCAGAAGTGGGCTGGGGGTGTAGCTTAGTGGAGAGAACTTGCCAAACATGAATGAAGTGCTGGGTTCCATCCTCAGCACTGAAAAGAAAGGAAGAAATGAAAAGAGAGAGAGAGAGAGAGAGAGAGAGAGAGAGAGAGAGAGGAAGAAATTAAGAAATTAAGAAAGAAAGAAAAAAAGAAAGAAAAGAAAGAAAGAAAGAAAGAAAGAAAGAAAGAAAGAAAGAAAGAAAGAGAGAAAGATTTCTATCATTCCTGGGTTTTTGCCCCTAAATGAGGGGATTACATAAGAACCCAATACAATTCATACATCATACACTTATGACCTTGATATAATTCTCCAACCTATATTAGAATCCATATTTGCACAGACTTTATGGGAACACAAATTAAAATTCTATTTTAAGGATATGCTGAACTCATAAGGAAAATACAAAGTTTAATTCTAAGTGAATACTTTTGGGGCATAGTCTCTCCCTTCTTACACTCAGAAGTTTTATCTGGTTTGGGAGGAGCCATTCCTCCAAACTGTAGTGATGAACTCTTACCTCATTACTTATTTTTTTTTTCTTTAAAGGAACTTTGCAAGATTTTCCAATGTATCTCCTTATAGTTAATTAGTCAAGATTTTTCCAGGTTTTCAGGTACAGAATGCTACTTATCATTGATAGCAAAGTTCTCTCCAGCCTCCTCTTGTCTTATCTTGCTATGCTCAATCCACCTGGGTACTTCAGTTCTGGGTTCTAATTGTCCTACCTGACTTTGAGACCTGAAGTGGGCTGGGGGTGTAGCTCAGAGGACAAAACTGGTCTAACATGCATGAAGCCCTGGGAAAAAGCAAAACTGTCCTTGGTGACTATGAGAGGAGAAGTGAGTTCACTCAGGTCTAAGTGCCATTTCACCTGGGAAGACTTTCTCCCACTTCTCCTTGGGACACTGCCCATCCAAAATCCCATACTTGATGCAACTCTCTACTGTCTGCCCTTCCAGTTCATCAGCACCACACTTTGTCAGTGAGCAGCAATAAAATGAATTTGTCTTCTAAGAAGTTTTTAAACAGCCTGTTCTATTCTTAGAGAGTGAAGGGAGTGGGGAGAGATAAATAGTTGCCTAGCATTTCCAAGGAAGGCTTCTTGTTTCTGTCAACTCTCATAAAACTTTTGTGGAACTTTATAGAGAACATTCAATAAATCTTTCCTTCCTTTATGTCAAGAGTCAAGAGAGTGAATCCTTTATGCCGAGAGTCAAGAGGGTGAAGTACAGGCTACATACCAAAAATAACTCCAGGTTATTTGTCCTTGTGTTGTCACTCCCTCTATGATATTGTGAAAGCCACTTAGCGCCATTGAATTTCTATCTGCCCATCTAGAAAGCACTTGTAGCAATTGGATCAGTCAGAGACCAGTTACAGAAACAGAAGCAATAGAAGATATATAGTAAAAGACTGAGTGCCAGGAATTGGCTGACACAATTGCACAGGCTGCAAGGCAAGCTGCAGGCTGTTAGGACAGGCAGTTGGAACTTGGGGAACTGAGTCAAGCCTGTTGTCATAGGTAAAATTAGTCCTTCTTCAGAAAAGTCTCAGCCCTTCTCTTCTTTTTTTCTGATACTGGGAATTGAATTCAGAAGTGCTCTACCACTGAACTACACTCCTATTCCTTTTTATTTTTTGAGATGGGGTCTTGCTAAGTTGCCAGGACTGCCCTTGAATTTGCAATCCTCCTGCCTCAGTCTTCTGAGTAGCTGGGATTACAGGTGAGTGTCACTGTGCCTGGCCTTTTTTTCTTTTTTCCTTTTTTGAAAAGGGATCTTACTATGTTGCCTTAAACTGGCCTCAAATTCCTGAGATAAAGTGATACTCCTACCTCAGTCTCCCAAGTACTGGAACTACTATTGCTGAATAGTATTCCATTATGTGTGTGTGTGTGTGTGTGTGTGTGTGTGCTTGTGTATACACCAATTTTTTAATCCATTCATCAGCTGATAGACACTCAGCTCTCAGCTCTATTTCTAATTTTTTTGAGGAACCACTATATCGTTTTTCTATAGTGACAGCTTTAATTTACATTAGAAAGCATGGCAACGAAGGAGAAAGATAAATCTATAGTATAAAACATTGGTGAGGGGCTGGGGATATAGTTCAGTTGGTAGAATGCTTGCCTAGCATGCACAAGGCCCTGAGTTCAATCCCCAGCACCATCAAAAAAAAAAAAAAAAAAAATGGTGAACGTATTATCCTTATGGTCCTGTTGCAGTATTAAGATTCTATAACACACATTTGGGGAAGCCACTCATAAGTGAAGACCTCAAAGAAATCACCATTCCGTGGCCTGTGCCACTGTACCCAGTGAAATCTAATTCAAATCATTTCCTGCAACCTCTGAAATAAATCAAAACCAGAGCTCTTGGTTGGTGCTTCTCTCTCTGGAATTGATAGTTCATTATTGGCTTACCATGCTAACTCAATACCCCAGTGTGCATAAAGTGGCTTCAGAACAAATCATGAGGAAATTTGATCTATGAAAACAGAGCAGGCATCCTAGCAACTCAGGAGGCTAAGGCAGGAGCACCGCAAGTTTCAGATTAGCCTGGGAAATTTAGCAAAACCATGTCTCGAAATAAATAAAAAGGACTGGGGATGTAACTCTGGCATTCTATTCCCAGTACTGGAAGGAAAGAAGAAGGAAGGGGGAGGAGAAAATGGAGCAGTCTGATGATAATATCTGCGCTTTCATCTATAACTTTTTTCATATAAAACTTCATCACAAAAGGCAAAAAATTCTAAGATTCTTACAGGTCTCCCCCCCCCCTTTCTTTTTTCCTTTTTTCCTTTCTTTCTTTCTTTCTTTTTCTTTCTAAGCTACAGTTTCACTATGTTGCACAGACTGGTCTCAAACTCATGAGCTCAACTAAGCCTCCCCCTTTAGCCTCCAGATTAGCTGGGACTGCAAGCCTGCACCACATGCCCAACTTACATATGATTTTCTTCTCTTTTGCTAGAAGGTCTCCATGTAGTTTGCTGAGCTGAAGAGCTTAAGGAGGTTGTATTCCAGTTTTCACAGACCCAAAACCAACAGAGTTGACAGAGACAGGAAAAGAAGAAACAGATTTATTTTAAAGAATTGACTCACAAAATATGGGGATAGCAAGTCCAAAATCTGCAGAGCAGGCTGGAGTTAGTGATTCAGTGTAGAGAGGAGGCAGTCTGCAGCAAAGTTTCCTCTTCCTCAGGGGGCCTTCATCATATCTCCTAAGGCCTACATGACTAGATGAGTCCCACCCCCTATTTTGGAGGTACGGTTATCTGCATTACTCAAAGTCTATTGATGTAACTGTTAATACCATATTTTTTAAAAATTATGACTTCACAGCAACATCCAGACACATTTGGCTCCAAACTGCATACTGCATAATTTCATTATGCCTAAAAGGTTACATCAGAGGTAAGGTGGAATGACTAAACAGAGACAAGCATTTTCACTTCCATCTGGCATGCCTTTCATTGATTGCTGAGACACAGTACATTGATGCTCTTGGCAAAAGACCTGTTTCCCAACCAATGTCAAGCCCAGTTTCTTGGGAAGGGGGTGGTTCCCTGGCACAACCCCAGGTCTAGATCTTCTCGTTCAAGTCTGGATGTAAATAAATATGCCTCTCATTCACCACTCCAGTGCTGAGAAGTTTTCACAGGCACTTCATGAGAACAGGCATGTGGTATTGGAGCTCTAAGCAATCTGTAATGGTCTGGCCTAGTAGGCTCCACAGTCCCTCCTTCACTCACTGCAGGAGCAATGCTCTGTCTCTGCAACAGAACCAGCTTACATACTCTGATGTCAGCATCAAGTCAAATAACCCACCACAGAGGGGTGGATAACAATTAACAAAGCATGGTATTCACTAAACTAAACTGAAAAATCTAGAGACCACAGGCGTCTGAAGCCAAGACCAGGTCTCTGGTATTGGAAACTGACAACATGGATGTAGACTGGGTTCTCTTGGCTTTATTCCCTTCTGCCAATTCAGAACCCTGGTGCCTCAGAACCTCCAGTGGCTCTAAATATCAGAAACGGTCCAGTCTCTCTCCTTCCTCTTCTCTGCTATAGCCCTGCTCATACTCATTTCACATCCACCAAACACCAGGAATTGCCACCACTTCCTGAAAATTCCTGTTGAACCCCTTGGTCTTTTATCAGGCATTGTAACTACTGATGCTCAGAGACTGCAGGCACCAAAACCTCAGGGCCTTCAGAGCGCTTTTGACATTTGAACTTTGACTATTAGTATCCTCCTGCCAGAGGTGCATCCATGATCTGGGCCATGAGACAACTGACATGACAAGACACTGCCTGTCCTTCCAGTGACTAAGGTTTTCTCCTGATCAACCCTTGCATACTTGGCACCTCTTTGTAAGCAGGTCCCTCCACTGACTACCTTCTACTTAGTCTGTCCTCAGTTGGCCAAAGATGCCCAGGCAGCTCTGAATGCTGGAGACAATATAGGCTCCAGCTGGAGGCTCTGCATGCTGGCAACGTGTTCCCTCACTCTTTCATAAAACATATACTCACCAGTTACATCTAAAAATGCAAAAATAATTGGAACTATGATTAATTTGGGGGTCATTCCAATTCAACATATTGCTATAGAATGAATCTACAACTCTGTTTATGAAAACCTTTCTACAGATGTCAGTGACACAAACATAGAAACCAGACACCAACTCAGACTGGGACATACTAACTTACCATTGGTGAGATATGCATCTCACTTCATGTAGTCTCTGGAGGTGGAATTGGTTGTACTGCCTCATCCACATTTCCACAATCCCCTTTTTTCTATGAACAAGAGAGGCCCTTTGTCAGGGGGCTGCTGAGACATTTGCCCCTTTCTCCACAGATAAGGGCTATAAGAGGAAAGCACCCCATTTTAATTAAATGTGATAAAATTACCATGGGAAGTACTTAGAAGGGCAAGGTGAAGTGTAAAGAAAGAGTTCTCAGACCAGCAAGAGTTAGAACCACAAGGGTTTTTGTTGTTGCTGTTGTTTTGTTTGTTTGTTTATTTTTGGTGATGCTAGAAATTAAACCCAGGACCTCACATATGCTAGTTACTAGGCCACACCTTCCCCAGAAAGAATCTTAAAGAGCATCTAGTATCTCAACCTTAAAACACACCCCAAGAGAACTATCAGGAAAAGGGTTAAACCTCAACTCTCACTGGACCAGCCCAGTGAGACTCTTGAAATGGTCTAGGTATGTCCACACAGGCAGGCTGGGGACCAGGGATGTGGTTCATGATTCTCAAGTCCACTGTTGCATAAGAATCACTTGAGAAGGTTTATAAAAACTTTCAAGACTTATCCCAGAATTATTCAGGTATAGGATTCAGGAATCTGTGTTTTTAAAGCTTCCCTAGAGATTCTTCGAAGAACAGAATTTGGAAACCACTGATCTACTCAATCCTGACATGTTTAAGACTAAAGAAAAGTAAAATATCTTGCTCCAGTAAATTGTGAGCAAACAAGAAAACCAGGTCTACAGATTCAAAATTCAGCATCTTTTATAAAGAGAATATTAAATCTCTCACTTAAGGTCTGGTGTTGTAGCTCAGTGGTGGAACCCTTGCCTAGCACATGTGAGGCACTGGGTTCCAGCCTCAGCACCACATAAAAATAAATAAATAAAATAAAGTACTGTGTCCATCTACAAGTAAAAATATTTTTTTAAAACCTCTCACCTAAGCTGGAAAGATATGCCTTTTAGGCTTCACAAACAAATTTAAAGTATGATTTTTCTATTTTGTCAGAAACCTCCATGACTAGAATGAGTTTTCCAGCTGTAAAATGAGTGTTTTCAGTTGCTTGTAAGGAAGTCTTTCCTAATTGCAAAAGTTAACCGCTGAAATCAAAGGTGATAGGAAGAATTATGGACTTTATTTATTTATTTAATGTATATTTTGTTACAGAATTTTGCTGAGGCTGATCTCAGACTCCTAGGCTCAAGTGATTCTACTGTCTCGGCTTCCCAAGTGCTACACCACCATGCCCTGCTTGGGTTCTCCTTTTAAATTAGTATGTTAACATTTTTTACACTTAGGGTTAAGGATATAGCTCAGTGGTAGAGCACTTGTCTACCATTTGCTAAGTCCTAAATTCAATTCCCAGCATCGCAAAAAGCAAAAAAAATTTTTTTCATTTATACAAGGAGAATGACATGTGGAGGCACCTACTACATGTCCAACTGTGATTATGCCTCCAAGGAACCTAAAAAAGGTCTCAGAGGTTATGATATGAGGTGTAGCTCAGTAATAAAACACTTGCCTAGCATGTATGAGGTCCTGGGTTCCATCCCTAGTACTTCAAAAATAAAAGTAAATAACAGATGTGTTTTCAAGGGAAACACATCTGAAGAGACAAATGAAATGAAATGGGCAGAGAACCATAGAACCAAGGTTGTGATGCCTTAGCTCTTAGGAGAAAGCAGATAATGAGGCTGCTAATCAGAAAAGAAGCAAGTCTAGAGAGGTTAAACATGTTTCCAAATACCATCCAACCCTAGGAGAAGGGAAACAATCACAATTTGTTTTTTCTTTTAGTTCTTCTAGTTTGCTGTTAATTTGTGCCTATTTTTGTTGTGATATTTTGTTTTTCTTGATTATTTTTTCTTGTTTTCACTTATTTGCTTGCTTCCTTGGGACTTGTCTTTCACCTAAGTTATCCTATGCTCAGTCAGAAAGGAAACATTTGCCTCATGGTTGTGGATCCGGGGGTGGTCTATAAATGCTTGGAGTCTGACTGATTCTAAGTGGCCTCACTGGGCCATGATATCATCTGGTGACCCAAACCAGTGTCATTGTAAAATATGCACCCTCTGCTGGTAACCTTTAAGAATTAGACACTAGCTTCAAGATGGCACTGAATTCCTACAACACAGTTACAAAATACAAGAATCTGTGGATCAGTAGTAAGAATTTTCTGTCCAAAGGGATTGATTTAAAAGAAAAGAAAAAGAAAAAGAAAAGAAAAAAACCTTACTTTCATACTCAAAGTGATAGTCTTAATCTGAACTGGTCATGTGGCTCTTGGGAAGGAATGGCATAGTAAAAAGAGAAAATTTGAAATGTGTCTATTTTCTTATTTGGCCTAACAACAAACAGACTAATAGAGCTTAGAGCTTAGGCAATGTCCCCAGATGTGCCTGTGGATGTACAAGCAGTAAAGGACTCATGCCTAAAGCATCTAGAGGGAGGAGGCTGGCCGGAGTCAGTAAATAAAAATACTGGACACCCAGTTAGATATGCATTTCAGTTAAGCAATGCATAACTTTTTTAGTATAAGTGTGTCCCATGCAATATTTGAGAATACAAAAAATAACATTTGTTTATCTGAAATGCAACACCAACAGTGTACTTTGTGTTTTTTCAAGCAACTCTAAAAGGGAGGAAAGAGAAACAAGGTTAAGTAAGAAGGCCAGGGCAGAGGCTAAAAGAGCCCTTGGATAAATTGTTGGTGTCTGGAAGCTGGTGACAACTGAGCTATTAAACTTGAGACCCTAAAATGAGTCTTCCATGCTGAGCACTATTGCAATTGAATCTATTCTCTTTGCAGGACTGATTTAAATTCTGCTATCTTACTTTTTTAATATAATTTATTTTCTAAGAAAACACTGCAAAGAACCTTAGCAAAATACTTTAGTATCTCATCTTCTTGGAAGCCTTCATGTTTAAATCCCATTTCTCCTCCTATAGCTGCAGTTAGCCCTGCTCCACACAAATGCAGTTTGTCCTGCTTTTCTGACTTTGCCTGTTTCCTGAGTTGCTTGTTGATAAACACACATTGTGCTTCAGCTTTATTTCCTAAGGGAACACTTTGGCAGCCACAATAAGATCACCCATAAATGTACCAAATGTTTTCTCTTGCATGGACAAGGTGTCCTGTGGTTGAGTTGGGCCTTTCCCATTTCCGGCCTTCCCAACTCCCAGATACACATTGGGAGCAGGTCCCGCAAACCCCACCTGTGTGAATGGGGCCTCTGCCACCCACTACCTCTCAGGTGGATTTCCCAGTAGGATTTATAGCCAGGCAGCTGCCAGTTTCCTCCCAGCTGTCCCTTGACAGCAGTGTTTCTCGTTTCCTTGACTTGTTTTTCATTTCCTCAGGTTTGTACACAAAATTCTTGAAGTCTTGAGCCAAGTTTTTAATTCTTCACTGTGTGAAGGTGTGGTCCTCTCTATGCACCTTTCTGGGTCAGCAAGAACTAAATCCTACCCTGAGTAAATGACACCAAGGATGCAGGATTTGTTCTTTCTCTTTTTTTCCTCCACTTGTTTGAAGAGTGAACTTTTTATATTTTGAAGTGCTGATTCCCAGATAGATATGTTCACAGAGTTAGACCAACTTATTCCATGTTGACTTCAGATGTTGGATCATCACAGATGATGATTTGAAATACATCAGAGAGAAAGAGAGAGATGGCCAAGACAATGAAGTAATCATCATCAATGCCTGGCTCATACAGAATACTGTCCCTTTAAAAGGTCAGAGTGGGGGGACAGGAAAGAATAGAGTTGCTTTATATTAGGTAGAGGAGAGTGAAGGGAGGGAAAGGGGTATGAGAGAAGGATGATAGTAGAGTAAAACAGACATCATTATTTCATATACATAGATGACTACATGACCGATAAAATCCTGCAATATGTATAATCAGAAGAATGAAAGATTACAGTCTGTTTATGTATGATCCATCAAAATGTATAAATGCATTCTACTGTCATATTCAACTAATTAGAACAAATAAAATTAATTTTTTTAAAAGGCTAAGGTCATTCTTCTAAGGTTATCCAAAAATGTAGCCTAACATCTCACAAGGGATAGATCAGACATGAACATTTGAGAAAATAACACAGCTCTATTAACATCACTGCAAAAAGAATCAAGATTTCAATTCCTACTTTTGTTAACTTAGATCACCACTTAAGAATGACAGCCTGCTGGGCATAGTGGCACATGCCTGTAATCCTAGCCACTTGAAAGTCTGATGCAGAAGGACCACAAATTTAAGGCCAGCCTAGGTAACTTAGCAAGACCCTGCTTTAAAGTAAAAAAACAAATAAAAAAGGCTGGGGATATAGCTTAGTGATAGAACACCCCTGTGTTCAATCTTCAGTAACTAACACACACACATACACACACACACACACACACACACACACACACACACACACACACGACAGCCTCCTTTTGCTATTAGATTGAAGCTAATCTTTGTGGCAAGGTAGATCACAACTCTTTGACATTCTTTCACTCCAAAAACTACCTGTCCCCACATGGCTCTTGGAATAACTCAGTTATCCTGGAAACACCAAATAAATATACATTTATTGGAATCACTGAGGAGAAAGAGCTATCTAAACTTAGAGTGGTAACTATCATCTGCCCTTTCCTCATCTCAAAGATTCCTGATAGAGCAGATAAATTATATCTGAAATATTCTCAGAATAATTGGGGTGTTAAAGTTCCTATGACAGAGAAGCCAGTCACATTCTGTACAAATCTACTGACAGGAAGCAGCACAGGGGACTGGGCACAGATGGGAAGAGTTTCAGGCCCAGTTATGTCAGAAGGAGAGTCAGGAGAACTTTTGTGTTTTACTACAGACCCTCTCAAACCCCCCTTTAAAAAAATGTTGTTTCCATCATGCAGCTATCATTCTCAAGAACTCTCCAAGACAAAGGATAAAGCCCAATGACTGTACTCCCTGATGGAAGCTGCCTGATCAGCTCCATGTTCATTCCTACCCCACCTTGGCCTCTTTGCAGGAACCAATCCACTGCCCCCTCCTCAGTTTACCCAGCCTTCAAAATCCACTTGCACTTGAGCACTTTGAGAAATATCAATCATTCTGTTGCTTGAAATTCATTTGTTCCTCAGCTCCACTGAATCCTTCAGCTCTGATCTGCCCCACCTAGCCACCCATGTTGGACTGTGGGCTGTTTTTCAATGTGTCCTTTGTTAATGTTATAACCTAATAGGATGTATCTTTTCTCTCCAACCAGGTTGCAAGCTTTTAGAGGAAGAGTCTGGGATAGTCCTTACACACATATCACAAGCCACCAAGCAATAGTTTAGGAATAAATAAATATTAGTGTATCTGATTTTGGTTTTGTGACTCTAGAGACTGTGTTATCTGGTAAACAAGAGAGCATTGCTTCACTCATGAAAAGAGACTATTCTTGCCAAGTTGGGCAAGTGTGAATTATATATATGTACACCTTATCTTACATATTTATTTTATACATATATATGTGTGTGTACATATATGTATGTATATATTTGCACACATATGTATGTATATATATATATATATATATATTTGCACACACACATTGTCTTATAATTCTCCCTGAGGTAAAGAGGGAGATGTAAGACAAAGGGTACGTAGTTCAAAACAGGTAGGATGAACACTTCTAGAGATCTAAGTACAATATGAGGACTATGGTTATAATAGTGTATACTAGAAATTTGCTAAGAGAGTAAATTTTTAGCTAACTATTCAAGAAGATGGCTATATTAATCAACTTGGCTATAGTAACTATTTCACTATGTATATCAAAACATCATGTTATACACCATATATATGTATATACACAATTTATTTTAACACATCTTATTATCCAACATAAGTCACAGAAAATAAACACAGGGGTAACCTAAAAGTACCCTGGTAGAACTACATTTGGAGGCAGCTATAACCACAAGAGGAGAAAATGTGCCTTGTGGCAAACCTGATATCCCCACCCAAGCTCCTCACAGCCCCTTCCTGCTTCTGAAAATGCCACTGCATGCTCTGGTCATACTCCTTAACAACCCCAGGCAAGATCATTATCATAGTTTTACAAGCCAATTTCTGAACAGCAGGTTTCTTTTCTGCAGGATGTTCCTATGCCAATTTCAGGATTTCCTACAATGAAGAAATGAGGAAACAATGTAGAGGTGTGCTAGGCTGCAGCTTTGTTTTGTTTTTGTTTTTTCATTCTGACTCCAATTACAGGAGGCTCTGGTCAGCAGAGAAATGCTGGCCTAGTCATAACCTGGCACACTGGGCAGATGCAGGTGTGTGGGGAGGGTGGAGACTGTCCAGTGTGTAGGAGAGGAATCCAGGGAGAGAGAGAGGGTGGGTGGCCAGGGGAAGCACCCGCCAGTCCGGATGTGAAGCAGGAAGGGAAGCTTCCTCTTCTGGTTGCCACCTGGGACCTCTTCCCTATCCCTTTGGATTTTCACAATCACACCTTGTAGCCAGCTGGACAGCCTTCCCTGCAGCCGAAGGAGCTTTCAGGGTACCCAGAGAAGTCCTCAAACACAAGGTCCCAATTCAACCATCCTTTCTCATTCTCTTCCAATCTTCCTTGGATGGTGCAAAGAGATAGAAAAAAATCTGAGTATTTATTACTTATTTATGAAGATAACTATCTTATGTAATAAAAATCATGTAATTTTCCTGACTTCATCTGTTTTCTGTTACTATAACAGAATACTCAAAACTGGATAGTTTGTAAGAACAAAGGTCTATTTGTGCTCATGGTCCTGGAAGTCCAAGGTTAAGAAGCTGCATCTGGTGAGAGCCTTCTTACTGGTGGGGACTCTGCAGAGTCCTGAAGTGATAAGTGATACAAGGGCATTGCATGGTAAGAGGGGTGCATCCCAGAGACAAAGTTAAACTGCCTTTTTATAACAGACCCATTCTCCAGATAACCCATTAATTCATTAATCCATGATTGGATTAATCTATTCACAAGGGTGCAATCCTTGTGACCTAATCACCTCTTAAAGGTTCCACCTGGTCCCACCTATTAATATCTTACAAGGGGGATTAAATTACAATTTTTTTTTCAATGTGAGGTTTTTTTTTATTGTATACAAATGGGATACATGTTGTTTTTCTATTTGTACATGGAGTCAAGGCATACCATTTGTGTAATCATACGTTTACATAGGGCAATGATGTTTGATTCATTATTTTTTTCCCTCCTCCCCCACCCCTCCCACCCCTCTTTTCCCTCTATACAGTCCTTCTTTCCTTCATTCTTACCACACTCCTTACCCCTAACCCTAAACCTAACCCTAACCCTAATGCTAACCCCTCCCACCCCCCATTATATGTCCTCATCCGCTTATCAGCGAGATCATTCGTCCTTTAGTTTTTTGAGATTGGCTTATCTCACTTAGCATGATATTCTCCAATTTCATCCATTTGCCTGCAAATGCCATAATTTTATCATTCTTCATTGCGGAGTAATATTCCATCAATGTGAGTTTTGATGGGGACTTTCAAATCATAGTACTGCCCTAAAGAAGTCTCTTTTCTTTATATGTTTAATACATTTAGAGTCTATACTATTTAGTGCTAAATGATTTTCTCTCTTGCATCATTTACCAGTGTTTCTTTGCTAACTTTGCCTCCTAGAGGACAGAGAATGGCACAATTTCATGCCATTTCTCCCCATCACCCACTGTGTTCTAGAAGTTTCGAATACATTAATCAGCTTTCCATTTCTGTGACAAATTTCCTAAGATAATCAACTTCAAAGGAGGAAAGATTTATTTTGGTTCATGGTTTCAAAGTTTTCAGCACAAGATTGGCTGGTTCCATTGCTTCTAGGACTGTAGCAAAGCAGAACACCATAACAGAGAGCACATAATTGAGCAAATGGCAGCCAGAAAGAAAGAGGAAGGGGCCAAAGACAAAATCTCTCTCTCCAGGGCATGCCTCCAGTGGCCTATTTCCTCTACCTAGACCCCACTTCCAAAAATTTCTACTACCTCTGAACACTGTTACATTGGGGACCAAGCCTTGACACTTGAGCTTTGGGGGAAATTTCAGATCCAAACCATAACATTAAGTGAACGAACTGATTAAAACAAACTAGGTATAGCAGTATATATAATGGCAGCCTGTCCCAGATATGTGATATTTGTCAATAAGAACAGTCATGGAAGGATTGGGTATGTAGGTCAATGGCAGAGCACTTGCCTAGCAAGCATGAAGCCCTGAGTTCAGTTTCCAGAGATCCTCCTGACTTAGCCTTCCCAGTTGCTGGGTCTACAGACATGTGCCACCATGCCCAGCTGTCTTTCCTTTGAAGAGTATTTTGCCCAGAGAAGAAAGGATATAACACAGAGCTCCCCAAAAGTCCACTATTGCTCAAGTCTGTATTAGAATGTAATGTTTCCTCCAATTCTAAAGACTCTGTGAAGTGTATCCCTATACCAGATGTATACCTGAGTTTTCTTAGCTCTTATGATTTAATTGACTCCATGGTGTCATCCTTGCTCCACAGTGGGAGGACCTCGGACTTCAAATTTTGCCTTTTTGAATTGGACAGAAGATAAGAGGTCAGCAAGGTCGAAGGAGCGAAAGAGAAGCGCACAGCACTGTGGAGAATACAAAGATCTCCACAGAGGTGTACAGGAGGTATCATCTGAGTTCCAACAACAGCTTGAGCTGTTGCAGCACACTAAGGCTCCCCAGGGTCCTCTGATCTCACCGCTCCCCTCCATGCCTTCCCAGTTTTCCTTCCCACTCTCAACCTCCAATTTTGTTTCAAAATTCCAAATTCTTTTCTGTATCCTGCAAAATAATTCAGTTACTCTTCAGAATTTTTCTCCTTTACTCCGAATTCGCTCAGAGGCCGGCTCAGGGGAGATAATCCAAATCCCCTCTCTGGTAACCAATCGCTACAACTTAAGAGTGCACTTGCGGCCGAGAATTGTAATTCTCCCCACCCATTTACAGATTTTTGTAAATTCCTTTACTGGTAAGTAAATTACATTTTTTTTTTTTTTAAAGAAAAGTGGGTATGGGTTTCACTAAAGCTCGGACAGGCAGTGAGTGCTCCTGGAACTACTGGATCCAACCGTCACTTGAAGGTGCACAGGCGCTTTCCGGGTACTCAGGCTACCCACCAGCTGCGCTAGTGGCTCCTGCGCGGGCCCAGCAACAAGGTCGCTGAACCGCCCCAGGACACCCTGTAACCCCCTGCCCGAGACTACGGGGGCGGGGCGCGGGGAACCACACCTCAAGCCCTGCGGATCCCTCCTACTCCCCTCCAGGCTGCGCGCCCTGAGGTTTCCAGTCCTGGGGACGTTTCCCAGCCAGGTGAGTTGCGCTTCAGTTGGTACGTGGGCGGGGCAGGCGGCATTTAAGGAGAACGCTCACCCAGACAGCAGCGGGTGATAAGCGCGGTAGGGTGTGCGCGGGATTTACGCCGCCTGGGTTATCTGCACCACCGGCACCGCCACCGCCGCCACTGTTCCGGAACCCCGGCTGCTGTACCGCCGCGTGGAGGCTACCAATATTCCACCGCGGGATCGGCCCCCATCCTCGCCACCCCACCCGACCCCAGTCCAGTCGCTGGACTCTCGGGCTTGTGCACCTGCGCCCCACCGCTGGACCCGACTCGCAGCCGGTGCACCTCGGCAGTGGCCACCGCTGCTTCAAGGCCAGACGGGACCCCGGCTCTGCGCGCCACTGCTCTGTGCAAGACCAATCTCACTGCCTGCCGCGACCCCTGCCCCGCTGCCGGTCCCTACCCACCGGCTTTTGCATCATTGCCCCACCTCCAGACCCGACTCCCAGCCTGTGCACCGCCTCTGCCACTATCACCGCCGCCTGACCCGACCCCCGGTCTTGCGCACCTCTGCAACCACAGCGGTTTGCTGGCATCCAGTGCCCTCCGGTCCATTATCCTCAGCACAGCCAGTCACAGCATGCGCCAGGTGCGTGCAACCACCCCTGGTGGGTATCAGAGCCCGCCTACAGGAAGCGCGCAGAGGGCAAGAAAAACAATTGCCCTGTATGTAGATATCTCTTCTAGCTGCCTAACACCCGTTTGGCACTCCTAAACTGATTAGGTAATGAAAGGAGCCCAGATGTATGGAGAAGAGGCCTTAGGGGTTCTACGCCAGCCCCACAGCACCTCTTCTGCGATCTCTCATTCTGAGATGGTACTGAGCTAGGGTTAGGTGGATGCTAGTGTGATGGTCTGAAAGTCTGTCAGTAAACCCTACTGGGAACTGAGGATAGTAAGCTTAGTGGGCACTTCCTCTCCAGAAATAGGGGGCTGCGCAGGTGTAACCTGTGAGAACAAAGTCCTAGGAAGCCCTGTGATTAACTTCCCATCTGCCCCACTCCAGAGGGGGTTCCCTTGAGGAGATACCAGCCGGCTTGTGCCAATCTAGCCTTGCCTGGAGAGAACAGAAAGGACTCTTGGGAGGTGGAGTAGGTCGACTGTCCACAGTCTTGCTCTTCTGTGTCCTCTCCAGGTGAGCATGAAGGGGTTTGTAGGTTCTTACTCCGTGCAGGTCCTAAACCACAGGGAAGCAAGCAGCACCTCTTCAGAAAACCCATTTGGGGCCTATATTACTCTTTTGCTTCTCTTTCAGAAAAAATCAGAAATTTACTCTGTGGAGCTCAATGGAACCAAAGACATCCTGCAGACTGACCAGGGGGATGACAAGGAGAAGTACAAGGACCTGAAGAAAGACCATTCGGAACTCAAAAAGAGTCATCAAAAAGAGGAGCTTAAAAAAGAACTTGATCTGGTCAGTAGCAGTAGCCTTAAGGCAAAGGGGTCCTACTACCCTTTCCCACTGAGAAAACCTTCCTCTTAGAAGAGAAAAATCAGTCTCAAGGATTTGGAATCCCCTTAAGACTTGTTATCTTGTGTTTTTTTTTTGTTGTTTTTTTTTTTTAATGGTATGATAATATTTGTCCTGCTCAGTCCCTCTGCAGGATTCCTGTGTTCTGGTTGGAGGCAGTCTCAGGTAAACAGCAAGGGGAAAGTCTCAGATTCCAAGCCCCACAGGCATAGCCCAGACCTCTCTCCTTTTCAGTTGTTTCAATGAGATATAAATAGCCACTTGTCAGTTTTCAGTTGATAAAGAAAACTATTTGAGCTGGAACCTCCCAGAAGGAAAACCAAAGCCACTGAACCTTGCTAGGTTTGGGGTATGTGTACCCCTGAGAAAGAATAGTTCCAGTGGTAGGGATGTTGGACTTGGATTCCCTGACCCCAGGCTCAAACCAAGTCTCTACTGCTCCACCAACTGAACTGTGTAACTGGAAGAAAATGAGCTAGCTTTGCTGAAGTTTCATTTTCTTTACATAAAAGGGAAAACAGTTTACAGGGCCTGTGAGGGGGAAAAATGTGAGGTATGAAAATTTTGTAATTAAAGTGCTTATGGAAATGTAATATTATTATGGAATAACTTTGAAGTTATTAAAGCTGGCAGCTTTAATAAAAAGCTGCTGTGGATCTTAAACGTGACAGATTTTATCTCATGAATGCCAAAGGCAAAACTTCTACAGGGAGATTGAGATTCTGCTAGATTGCTTCTACAGTCCATTGCAGACTTTAAAACTCTGTGATCTTTGAGCAGCTATTGGATTGATGCAGCTGGTTCATTCAAGGCTAGTTAGCCGGTTATTTAACATTCAGGAACTTGGCAAGTGACAAGCTGACTGAGGTCACGTTAGCAGCTTGAAATTTGGCTCTGATGAGAAATCAGCCAACTCCACAAATCAGAGCTGTTTGTTTATCTTTCCTGAAGAGCTTGTTAAACATTTAGCAGCACAATGCTGGACATTGTTTCATAAATATTCTGATAGACATTTAAGAATACAGTCCTGAAACTGAGTGCAGTGGCACATGCCTATAATCCCGGATACTTGGGAGGCTGAGGCAGGAAGGTCACCAGTTTGAGTATAGCCTGGGCAACTTGACAAGACCCTGTCAAGTCTCAAAATAAATTTAAAGGACTGGGGATGTAGCTAAGTCATGGAGTGCTTGCTGAGTTCATGTGCCCTGGGTGCAATCCCTAGTAGCATATGAAAAAGAAAGAAAAAGTAAAGAAAAGAGAAGAGAGAAAAGAAAAGCTAAAGAAAAGAAGCACAGCTCTGAGGTTGGACTGACCTGAATTCAATCAAATCCTACTTTCCAGATAGGAAACATTTTGCAAAGAAAGAATTAAAAACGACTCTTAGAGATGTTCAGAGGTTTCAGTGAGATAAAGCAAGAGAAAGAACAGTACCAGAGAATAGTAATTATTTCCTGTGTATCTCTAGCATTTAAGATTGAAGACATATGTTTGTGTATATGTTCTTCCTTCCTTGAAATTGCTACTTCAATGAACGAAAATATATCATCTCCATATGCCTGTTGATTGTGATATGACTCCCTTCTTGGAGCAATTTGTGAAGATTATAATGTTGTATAGAAAAATCATTTCCATGATATCAACCAGAGTGTTTCTCTGCTTTCCTGCCAAAAAACTGAAAAAGGAACATCTTGCTTTCCTCTTTTTTCTCAGGCTTCTCAAAAGAGTGCCAGAATTTGCAACAGCATGCTTAATGCTTTTACACCCTGACCTGTATGCAAATTAGACTCTTTATAACTAAATTATCTCTGCCATCTGAATGAATAATCTGAGCAGCTAGACACTGCCTGGCTATGCCAGTACTAGCCAGAAGAGGGTGCACCAGACTTGCACCACCTCATCCTCATCTCTCCCCCATGCTCTTTCAGGCTGGAAGGAGAGCGAAGGTAAATAGTACTATGGTTTACAGAATGACCCTTCAAGGCAGGCCCCTTCATGCAAACAGTGGCTCTGATCTGCCTTGACTTAGTAGTATTGTACTGTGCACTGAACTCTGCTTAACCCTCTGAAACTCCAGCAACATCCATTTGATTGATACTTGTGAAATGGATGAATGAACAAAGCAGAATCTAAGATGAAGGTTAGAAAAAAAGTAATAATAATAATAGTAATAATAATAATAATACTGTTATCTTTTACTGGAAGGCATAATTTCTTATTGTAACATGAAACTTTTTTTGCATATACTTAAGAAGTCAGATGCAATGATTCATGCCTGTGGTTCATACCTGTAATCTCAGTTACTCAGGAGACTGAAGCAGGTGGGAGGATTACAAGTTCAAGACTGGCCTGGGAAACTTAGCAAGACCCTGTCTCAAAAAAAATAAAAATTAAAAAGTGAAAATGGCTGGGGATGTAATTCAATGATAGAATTCCTCTCTAGGTTCAATCCTTAATATCACAAAAAAGAAAGGAAGGAAGGAAGGAAATAAATAAATGGCAACTGAGGAAGAAAGATTACAAGTTAGAGGCCAGCCTCAGTAATTTAGCAAGACCCTATCTCAAAAATGGGCTAGGAAAAAAAACAATTGTGCTAGGGATGTTGCCTAATGGTAAAGCACCTCTGGTTCAATTCCCTGAACTAGAGGATGCAGGGAGTGGGGAATCCTGGGGGCTAAGCTTTCTAGGGGGATGAGAAAGATTTAGCCCTCAGTTTTCTGCTATAGAAAGATTTTCTAGTCCTTTAACCCAGTGGCTCTCAAATGGAGAGGAGGGAGGAGTCTCTCTGTCCTACTCAGAGCACATTTAGCAATGTCTTGGTATGTCTTTTGTTATTACAGTTCAGGTGGGAGGTTGCTAGTGGGTGGAGGCCCCACAACAAAGGATTATTGGCTCAAAATGTCAGTAGTGCCAAGGATGACAAACTCTGCTTCTGGCTAATGATTCTGTAGCAAAATTTGCCAGTGTGGGCCATATTGGCATTTGTTTACTGGTAGGTTTTTAATTCATGGGACTTCTCCAACCTATGAACTACTTGAAAAGGGAAAGGCATGCTTCTTTCTGGCAAAGACACCCAATGAGTAGGGAAGACCTGTCCAAACACAGGAAATGTATCTGCTTTGGATTTGTTCAAAACCCTCAGCCAATCCCAGCATCCGGATTTGAATGAAGTATCTAGCTAAAGATACACATGCTAGGAATCAGATTGAGGTGGTAGGCATTGATTCCTTTATAAAAACTAAAAACAGCTGCTACGTGTCAATGGCACGTGCAGTCTGAACTCTCAAGAAGACTCAGACTAAGAAGGACAAGATTCTCTGCAGCAGCACCTTCTATTGCTGCACAGTCACTACCAGCAGGGCCCTTTCTCCCAAACTACATTTTTCTGGTCTACTTCCTCTCTTAGCTTTCAGGGCTGGTCAAAGTTTGGGGGTGTTATCTTTTGGAATGACCTAATTCACTCTATTTTCCTTCCTTTCATGAACTTCAGGATGACCACAAACTCAATGATAAAGAATTGGAACAGAAATATGGCACAAACATCATCAAGGTAAGTCACCAGGGAAATGGGGGTCAGAAAGAGAAGCCTCCTGACCACAGAAGATGTATGGAAAAGTGGAGGCACCTTTAGGATGGGTGACCTACAGCCACACCTTTAAGAATGCCCGTCATTCACATGCCTGGTCCAAGCTGAGTTCCTTCACTTAACTGATGCCTACATGTAGATAGTTCTTTTTTGTATCCCCAGAAGGGTGTACATATGCTTCCTCCTGGTTATGGCCAGAGGTTGCTTTTAATCCATGCCTCCAGGAGGTGTAATGGTGCATTGGGGCCCTTCTTATTGGAGACTAGGGAAGCCAGCATTACAAAGTGAGAATCCAGAGTAACTATCTGAGAGTCCTGCCTGTCTGCCTCCTCTGAGAAGGAACAGAGTCTCCAAGCACACTGTCTTAAAAACTCCTTCAGCATCTTATGAACTCCCCTACCACATAAGTACTGCTTCCTTTTATGAATTCAAATCCAAGTTCAGTTTCAAAAGTTTGGGTGTCCTGCTGGTCATGGTGGCACACGCCCTTAAACCCAGCAACTTGGGAGACTGAAGCAGGAGGATCACAAGTTCATGGCCAGTCTTAGCAAAGCAACTTAGTGAGATGCTGACTTAAAATAAAAAATAAAAAGGGCTAGGGATGTGACTCGGTGTTTAAACATCCCTAGGTTCAATCCCCAGTACCAAAAAAACTAAACAAAATGAAATAAAAGTTTGGGTGTCTCAACATAAGAAGATACAAATAATGTCCATCTGATTTTAAGTCAACAAAAATATTTACTCTGTGGTTCACACTGGTTTGACCACGCAGGGGACAAAGAAGGATGGGGTACCTCTGGCCTTAAAGAAGTAGATGCATAGGGATATGTAATGTCCACTCTGTGCTGCCTGGGTGTCACAAGAGAGGTTGAATCTATACATTAAGAGAAAGGATTATGACCAGAGTTACCAGAGCAGGCTCCCAGAATATGGTAGTGTTTGAACTGGAACTCAGGAGGACAATTAGATATAAGCCCACAGAGTACTCAGGAGTCAAAAAGGACATTGTGGGTTTGGAGAGCAATCTGGGCTTTCTGTGAGTGAATACATGTGGAAAGCCAGGAAGAGAGGTAGAAAAGAGGCTGGGGAATGTCATTTAGGTGAAACTACCAGGCTCTTTCATATTAACCCATTAATTTTCAAGTGTTCAATTCTGCAAACATTTCAATGAAATTGATACAGGTGCATTAAAATAGGTCATAAATCATCTAGAGTTTATTACATAATTTATTATCAATAATATTAGTGATATCACTAATAATATTAATACTTATCACTAATCTTTTACCTATTACTTTCCTCAAAATAGAACTCAAAAATATAAATATTTATTTCAAAGTTGCTATCAGTAATATATTTGTTGCTCAGATTTAGTTCTTTAGGTATTCTGTAAATGGGACAATGGGACATAATGGGCAAACTGAGGAACGGGAGCTATATTACTTATATAAATGGGCACAATTTCTAAACAAATGAAGTTTGACAAGATTGGTCTTCAAAAGGCAGTTCTGGTGGAAGACTTTTTTTTTTTAAAGTGAGATATGGAAATGTCCAGAAAAAAAGGAGTGAGAAGTCAGGACCAAGAAACCAGGATTTGAAAACTGACAGCCCACCAAGATGGGAAGGAAAGGGACAGATTCAAGAGACAAGGGAATTACCAACAGTATTTGGTGGGAGGGGTGTTTTAAGGAATTCCTAATCCCATTAGCCAAATTAGAGAAGCAGAAGGAGAAGGGAACTTGATCAAGTGGTGTGCTATAGCAGGTGGATGGAGGTAAGCAATTAGAGAAGGCAATAGAAAGGAGACAATGATTAATTTTATTTTGAATCAATTGTCCCTTGTTATCCACAGGGGAATGGTTTCAGGATTTCCCAAGAAATCATACCAGAAACCAAGTATGCTGAAGTTCTTCTATAAAATTATATAATATTTGCATATATCTTTCACACATCCTCCCTTATATTTTAAATCATCTCTAGATGACTACAATATTGAATACATTATAAAACCTAGGTAAATAGTTGTTGCACTATATTGTTTAGAGAATAATTACAAGAAAAAAAAGTCTGTATATATTTGGTCTTGACACAACCATCATAGACTTAACTACATTTTGTTTGTTTGATTGTTTGTTCTGATACTAGGGGTTCCATCCAAGGGTGTTTTGCCCTGAGCTATACTCCCAGTTCTTTTTTATTTTATTTTTAATTTTGGGTCAGGTTCTCACTACATTACTGAAGCTGACCTCAAACTTCAGGTTATCCTGCCTCAACCTCCTGAGTTGTTAAGATTACAGGCAGGCACCACCACATCCAGCCTTAACTACATTTTTTGATCTGCAATTGGTGAAGTCTGTGGATGCACAGGCAAATTGTATTATCAGAAATGTCTCTGGAACAGCCCTGTGGAAATGTTCAAGTTATTGAAAATGATGAAGATTCTGGAATTCTGTAAAAGAAATTGCAAATGGAGGGTGATGGTATCAAGTTGATAACTAGGAATCAAGTTATTCAAAAAAGATTTGTCACTACCACAGAAAAAGCATTAGACCCTAGAGCAGACTAAAAAATGACCAAAATAAATATCTTGCCTTTAATTAGTTCTCAATATAACTGGGGAGAAAATATATATACTTCTTGGAGGGGAGGAAAAGTTATGAAAGTGTCGGATTTCGGGGTAGTATGTCTGTGCACTACCAAAGGAGGAACATGTGGTCCTCAGAGTCAGGTAGGATTTATAATTGTTATTGAACCAGAACTTAGAACTTAGGGTGGGTATACAAAAGTGGAAAAGTATCAGACTAAGGATAAAAATCTAGCTCATGTGATAAATGGAGCTCCAGAATGGATAATATTTTCTGGATAGTTATATTGTTTGGGGACTTTCTTGGTTTTGGTTTTGGGTTTTTTGGCTTGTTTGTTTGTTTTTGTCTTGGGGAAGTTTTTTTGGTTTTTTTGTTTGTTTGGGTTTTTTTGTTTGTTTGTTTTTTGGTACCAAGAATTGGACCCAGGGGCACTTATCCACTGAGCCGTATCCCCATTCCTTTTTAATTTTTGAGACAGAGTCTCACTAAGTTGCTGAGGCTGGTCTTGAACTTGTGATCCTCCTGCCTCAGTCTCTTGAGTGGCTGGGATTACAGACTTGCACCAACATGCCCTGGTGACTAGCTTCTTTATTTCAAATTCTCCTCAGTCAAATTACTCCCATCTCTGGATAAATTTCTCAGAAATGACAATTCTAAACACAGCTTCATGTAACAGCTCTAGAGCCAGTGACCTGGCTGAATCCTGGTGTCACTGTTCATCAGCCAGGTGACCTTGGGTAGGTTACATAAACTCTCTGTGCCTCAAATTCCATATCTGTGTATGAGGATAATGATAGTACTTTCCTCAGAGGGTTATTCTAGAGAATAAAACTATGGAGAACACTGCTTGACTGATAATGAATATTAAATATTATTTTAAAGAAGGCATGTGGGAGGAAGGGGAGGTTGCCCAGTGGGTACTAAGTTACAGGTAGATAGGAGTAAGGAGTTCTGGTGTGCTATTGTACAGTGGGGTGACTATAGATAATAAAAGCTGGAAGAAAGGATTTTGGAAGTTTTCAGCATTAGAAAATGTTGTATATGTTTAAACATTATATAGTCTATAGGGATCAAAATATCACATGGTACACCATTAGTAAAAAAAAAAAAAAAAAATGGGTTTTTTGAGAAGGTGGAGCGTTGAAAAGATGAGGCATCAGCTTCATCTACTTTTCCCAGGGCCTTCCTGGGCGTGTTGACATCTAAACACAACCTGCAAAAATATGAAGCACAACCTCTGATGGAGGAGAAATGTCTAATTTCTGTGTTTCTGTATCTGTGTTTTTCTTGGCTCTTTCAGGGTCTCTCCAGCATCAGAGCCGCTGAGCTCCTGGCTCGGGATGGACCCAACACCCTCACACCTCCCAAGCAAACTCCAGAGATTATCAAGTTTCTCAAGCAGATGGTGGGGGGCTTCTCCATCCTTCTGTGGATAGGAGCCATCCTGTGCTGGATTGCTTATGGAATTCAGTATGCCAGTGATAATTCTGGATCCCTAGACAATGTAAGTCACCTTTTTGGTTTTGCTCAGCAATAGGGAGGAACACAGCCAGGCCATCACTGGGCACAGAGGTAGGCTGGAGGCAGGAATTCTCCCAGCTGGAAAACAATAGATATCTGACTTTCTTTTTTTCTTTTCTTTTCTTTCTTTCTTTCTTTATTATTATTATTTTTTTTTGGTTGGTGTGTGTGTATGGTGCTGGAAATTGAACCCAGGGCCATATGTATATGAGGCAAGTGCTTTATCACTGAGCTACCCATGTGAGCTAGACCATGCCCTGGCTATGACTTTTTCATATCTCACAGGCAATATGAGCATGAATTTTAAAATAGAGACAAAACCCCTGAGTTTCTAAAGGAAAAACATCTCTATATACCCATGAAATATTTTGGAGCTCTCTCTCCTCAAAGTTAATCTTGCCCTTTACCACAGGGACAGCTATGCCTGCTGAGAACTGAGTGCCAAACCCTCAAAACTAAATCTTCTGATACCGTGCTAAAGAAGGAAAACAGATGTTATATGAGACCACTGATATGAAATGTGCAGATATGCACATCCCTGGAGATGGGGGCACATCAGTTGCCAGAACTAGTGATGGAAACCAATATGATTATTGATTTCAGATTTTGGGGGATTTTAGAATATCTGCATATACATTTTGAGATGTCTTTGGCATGGCACCCAAGTGTAAACACAAAATTTATATGAGTTTTATGTTCATTTGTGTGTTCACTTGGCCTGAAGGTAATTTTTTGCAATGTTTTTAGTGTGCCTGTGTTGTGACTATGACTAATCCCAAGAGGCGGAATATAGAATTTACCACTTTGGTGTCACTTTGGTGCTCAAAAGTTTTAGATTTTGGAGCAGTTCAGATTTGGGATTTTCAGATTAGGGATGTTTACCTGGTACCTGTTTCTCTGACTGCTGCCTCTTCTCATCCAGGTGTACTTGGGCACTGTACTTGCCCTAGTGGTTATTTTAACAGGGGTCTTTGCTTATTACCAAGAGGCCAAAAGCACCAACATCATGGCCAGCTTCAGTAAGATGATTCCTCAGGTGAGTAGCAGCTACACTTCCTCTGGTCCCTGTGTGATTTTCAGGTGAATAGTCAGCCAGCCTTGGTTGGTCCTATCCTCTGTTGTCTAGAACTTCTTGATTAAGTTACCTCTCTCTCTGAGCCCCAGTTCCTCAGAGGGTTTTTTTATTTATTTATTTTTTTTTGGAGAGGGGCAGTGCTGGGGATTGAACCCAGGGCCTTGTGCTTGACAGGCAAGCAATCTACCAACTGAACTATACCCCAGCCCCTCACAGGGTTTTGTCATGGTCAAGTGAGGTGAGATCCAAGAAAATGCTCAGTCAAGGGAAAAGCAAGATAGTCATTGCACAACATCTGGAATATTTGGATAATTGTTCAAGGGGTTCCAGAATTTTCCTTCACTGGCAGCCAAGGATATCCACCTGTGCATCCCTGTGACTGCTTTTACTTTTAGAGCATGGTGTCCCCAAATGCTCCCGGGGACCCAAATGCTTCCTTCTTCCCCCAGCAACCCATGTTCGGTATCCACAGCAAGGAAACCTGGCCCAGGCCCAGAGAATTGCCAACTGGAGGAAAAGATTCTGGATGAAAAAGATGTTCCTATTGTGCTAAAAAGCAGGATACCACCTCATTAAAGTTCTCCCCATTTCAGCAAGGTTATTAAACCCTTCAACTCAATGTTCATCCTTGATGCCTCACCAGGATGTTCACCTTTGATCTACTTTCTTTCTATAAGGCCCAGAGCTCTCATATTACAATATCTGCCCAATAACAGCTTTTCCTGCTTTCAATAACAACAGCTCAATTGAAAAATAGTTCTCATGGTCTTCAGATATTAGGTGACACAGTGTTCAGTTTCATCTGTGCATTCTGACAGTTAAGGGATTCCATGCCCCTGTCCTGGGATTCAGTGAGGTACAGAAAGTGGAGAAGGGCCAGCATCTTCACAGGGCCTGAGGTGTCTGCCATGGTTTTCTTCTGCAGCAAGCTCTTGTTATCCGCGATTCAGAAAAGAAGATAATTCCTGCAGAGCAGCTGGTGGTGGGGGACATTGTGGAGATTAAAGGAGGAGACCAGATCCCTGCGGACATCAGGCTACTATCTTCTCAGGGGTGTAAGGTGAGCGTCAGGGAACAACCACCTTGAAGATCCTGCTTGGTGCTGACAGGTGTTCTGGTCTTTCCCAGTTTTGGTAGAAGAGGCAGGAAATAAGGTGCCTAATTTTGAATTGTTTTCAAAATTTCTTCTAGGTAGATAACTCATCTCTCACCGGAGAATCTGAGCCCCAGTCTCGCTCAACTGAGTTTACCCATGAAAACCCCCTGGAAACAAAGAACATAGGCTTCTATTCCACAACGTGTTTGGAGGGTAAGACCAATTTGCTCCCAGCCACATGTCTGACCTTCTCCCTCTCAGGCCTGATGTTTTTATCTCTTCTGTCCCTTGGTATAAAGCTTTACCCAGAGGAAACATGGAACAGAGGGTTCCAAAGGACTAATGTTGGCCTTTGTAATGTCATGTGCTGATTGCATAAGCCACCAGAGAGGGCTATCAGGAGGACCCGTGGAGTAAAATGTCTACTTCCCCTGTAGGCACAGCAACCGGCATGGTCATCAACACGGGTGACCGCACCATCATTGGTCGCATAGCCTCCTTGGCTTCAGGTGTTGGAAATGAGAAGACACCCATTGCCATTGAGATCGAGCACTTTGTTCACATTGTGGCAGGCGTGGCTGTCTCCATTGGCATCCTTTTCTTCATCATCGCAGTGTCCATGAAGTACCATGTCCTGGACTCCATCATCTTCCTCATTGGCATCATTGTGGCCAATGTTCCAGAGGGCCTCCTGGCCACTGTCACTGTGAGTCCACACTGTTAGGTAGCCTGCATTTCCATAGTGTTGGCACCAAACACTGCTGCTGGGGAGGCTCCTGCACACAAACCCCAGACCCCTTTCAACAACACACCCTCCCCACTAGGGACCACCTTGGAACATTCTGAATAGACCAATTCTTATAGGAACTGACTGAGACCACCATTTACAGTTTTGTCTATCCCCCTAAATACCTTCCCCATGTTTAAAAAAAAAAAAAAAAAAAAAAAATTTCTTCCTAGATAGTTTCTACAACTTAGGAAAATGGACACATTCTCTCTTCCTTCCCTCAGGCCAAAAAAATTCCTCTGTTTCTTTTCTGTAGAGGAATGCAGCCCTTTTCTTCCTGACTCTCCCCTTGTTAAGGACCACCTCATTCAGTCCTCAGACAAAAGACTTCTCCTCCCTATACTGTGCTTTGAAGGCCCACAGGTTTGGGGAGGAGGGATTCATACTTCAGTCATGTAATTACAATGGCCTATGTTGCCTTGGCCAAAGATAAGAGAAGATGGTTTGAATTCCAAGTCTCTTGTGACTCCAGGAGATAGTAATTTGAAGAAACTGAAGCTAAAAAAATTCCTTTGAGATCTGGAGGTTTCAAAGAACCTTTAAAATAAGGAGCTTATAAAATGTACACTGGGGCTAGCAATGTAGCTCAGTGATAGAGCACTTGCCTAGTATGTGTGAGACCATGGGTTCAATCCCCTACTACCATTAAAGAAAAAAACACAAATGCTCACTGATTTCCCAAAGCAACATGGGAGTCCATGGGACAACCTCTTTGGCCTATAACAGTCAAGGTCTCTCTTACCATTCATGCTTATGAGTGACAGAGGTTAGGTGGCCCAAGTTCCTCCCCACCCCCTTCCCCCAGTACTGGGGATCAAACCCAGGGTCTCCTGCCAGCTAGGAAAGTGCTTTACCACTGAGCTATACCCCAACCCTCCAAGCTCCCCTTTGGAATTATACATGTTCCCCAACTGCAACCATGCAGTGTTGTCTGCCACCTGTAGGCCCCGCTTCAAGGAACGAAGGAACAAAAAAAGGATCCCATATTTAATTGAAGAAAAAAAGATGTGGCTTATAAGGCTTTTGGTGGCTTTTAAGTCACTAGATAAGCCTGGCTGCATTGCCAACTATACCTCTGGTCTAACACTTCTCCAGCTCTCTCTTAAAATCCCATCACAACTAACTTCAGTGATTGAACCTGAGTTCAAAATGATTATTCCCAAAGCTTCCATTTCTCTCTCCTTTCAGGTTACCCTGTCACTGACAGCAAAACGGATGGCCAAGAAGAACTGCCTAGTGAAGAACCTGGAGGCCGTGGAGACCCTCGGCTCTACCTCTATCATCTGCTCAGATAAGACTGGGACCCTGACCCAGAACAGAATGACTGTGGCCCATCTGTGGTTCGACAACCAGATATTCGTGGCCGACACAAGTGAAAACCAATCAAGTGAGTTTTTTAGAGGGTTCATTCAGACCAAAAACTATAGACTCAAGCAGAGGGACTGGCTAAGTGTGGCAGCACTGGTCTGTAGTCTCGAGCAGGGTGTGAAGGTTGTGACTTGGACATGACAGACCCAGCATTCACAGTGGCCACTGGTCTTTCTCTGTGTTCCAGACCAAGCCTTTGATCAAAGTTCTGGAACGTGGGCCTCCTTATCCAAAATAATAACATTGTGTAATCGAGCTGAGTTCAAACCAGGACAAGAAAGTGTCCCCATCATGAAGGTAAAGCTGCTATAACACTTGGTCTTAAATCACAGCCGGTACAAGTTCACTTTCTCTGTTCTCTTGGGCACTTGATTTAATATCTCTAGCTATGTGCAGTTTGCAATAGTAAGAGCAGATCCAACTCACAGATAGGCATAAAGTTTTCTTTCACTCCAGCTAGCTAGGAGAAATCACAGACTCTTAGAAGATCTCAGGATATTGGTTTAGGTATTTTTGAAAATTCTTATTTCAGGAAAAGGATGTGTCTTTAAGTTGTTTTCCCAATTTTATTTTTTATTTTTATTTTATTTATTTATTTATTTATTTATTTATTTATTTTGGTTCTAGGGATTGAACTCAGGGACACTCTGCCACTGAGCCACATCCCCAGCCCTATTTTGTATTTTATTTAGAGACAGGGTCTCACTGAGTTACTTAGTGCCTCGCCATTTCTGAGGCTGGCTTTGAACTCCAGATCCTCCTGCGTCAGCCTCCCAAGCCATTGGAATTACAGGCATGTGCCACTGCACTCAGCTGCTTTCCAAACTTTTTTACAAGCTAAGTGGAGATAAGTAAAGTTTTGTTTTGTTTTTGTTATATAAATGCCTTTCCCTAAAGTTTACAATGTAATTGAATGGAAATAAAGGGACTGATCTTATAGTCCTCTTGACTAGAATGTGATGGCAAATGGAACTCCAAGAGGTCCTGGAATATTGAAACATAAACTCTGGGCACCATGGCACATGCCTGTAATCCCAGCAACTCAGAAGGTTAAGGCAGGAAGATCACAAGTTTGGGACCAGCCTTACAATTTAGTAAGACCCTATCTCAAAATAAAAAATGAAAGGGATTGGGTATATAACTCAGTGGGAAAGTGTCCCTGGGTTCAGTTTTCAGTTCTGCAAATAAATAAAAAAGAAAAGAAAAGAAAACTCTCTTTTTTCTTCCTCCTCTTCTCCCTTCTTCTCGTCCTCCCCCTCCTCCTCATTCTTCTTCTACTTCTCCTCCTCCTCCCCTTTCTTCTTCTCTCTCTTGCCTTCTTACTTTTCCCCCTCCCTTCCTTTTTCTTTTCCATCACAATGAATCACAGAATCTTGTTTTCCTGGTTTTTCCATTTCTTCACTGATTATTCCACTTTCTCGTATTTTTGGTGTGTTTATCGCCAATACCTTATATCTAAATAGCTGGACCAACCTTTTCATGGGCTTTGCTGATTCTAGTTAATTCCTTTCCACACTGGTCTTTTTCGTATGCCACTAATTATCCTCAAATACTGATTGTATCATTACCTAACTTTGCTCAAAAAAATTCTGTGCTTCCTTATATTCTGCTTCTTGAATCTGGACTTCAGCTTGCCTTTCATGGACCTTCTTACCACACCCTGTCCAACTGTACCTCCAGCACTCACAATGGAACTTTTCCTTCATGTCTCCACTTGTGGCATAGCTCAGAAATCCCCCAGCCCTCACAGAGCTCCCACTTGTTTGAACTTTCCTGATAGGTGACAGCACTGTTTTACACTGTTCTACACTCTTACCATGGTCCTGATTCAGTTGTTGATGGTCATGTGATAGCCTTGTCTCTTCAGCTAGGTGGTAAGCTTAGTCAGGAGATATGTTAGTTCATGTGCTAAAGTCATGTAGGTTCATTAAAGACTGTCACACAAGAATCAGAGTATGTGCTGTAAATATTTATCTCTTCTGGTTCCCAGAAAGTCGTGGTTGGAGATGCCTCAGAAACTGCTCTTTTGAAATTCTCGGAGGTCATTTTGGGTGATGTAATGGAAATTAGAAAAAGAAACCGCAAAGTAGCTGAAATCCCTTTTAATTCTACGAACAAATTTCAGGTGAGTTTTTCCTCACAACTGGCAATCTTTGTTGTCACTGCAACAATACCCCTACTTGCACATATCCATTGGTTAAGCCATATTTTGAAAGATACCTGCTTTTAAAAATAGTATTTGGGGATTCAGGGTCAGCATCTGGTAAGCCCAAGTAAATATTCCCTTGTTAGCCTCCTTGCTGTCCCTGAAATAGAGAAAAATAGAAAGGCAAAGACCTTATCAGGGCCTGCTGCTTCTGTGAATGATCCATCTATATTACAAATTCTGTGTGTGTCTATCTCTCACACACACACACAAAGGATAAATAAGAGATGGGAAAAGTAGGGAAAACTAACATTTATTGCTTAACAACTACAGTTGATCCTCTATACCCTAAGTTTCACAACCATGGGTTCAATGAGCCATGGATCAAAAATATTTGGGGACAAAAAATTGTACAAACTATTTCTTGTCATTATTCCAAAACCAATAGTTTTTAACAGCTGTTTACTTAACAGTGATATTGTATTAGGTAGTATAAGTCACCTAGAGGTGATTTAAAGAGAATGGGAAGATGTGCATAAGTTTTATACAAATACTAGATCATTTTATATGAAAGACTTATGATCATTTGTGGATTTTGGTATCCTTTGGAATCCTGGAACTAATCGCCTAAAGATAAATCTGACTCCAAAGTCCATGCATTTTCTACTACACAAAGGCAAAACAGTTATAGTCAGGCCATGTGAGGAAGCCTTGCCCTAAGGAAAACAAGTCTCCTCAGATGACTTGTTACTTAATGATAGGGATATATATGATCTTCTGAGAAATGTGTTGTTAGGTGATTTCATCATTGTACAATCATCATAGAGTATACCTACACAAATCTACTACACACCTAGGTTATATGGTAAAGCCTTTTGCTCCTAGGCTACAAACCTGTGCAGCATGTTATCATACTGAATACTGTAGGCAACCACAAGACAATGGTAAGTGTATCTAAACAGATCTGAACAGTAAAAATATTAGGCAGTAAGAATTTTCAACTCCATTATAATCTATGGGACCATTATGATATATGTAGTCTCTCAAATGAAACATCATTGTGTGGTGCATAACTATGTATAAATAGGATAACCATTTGTAGAAATTTCTGGTGATTATCTACCCACCTTTGGATGAAATTTAGGATTGATGAAAAACTGTCACAAACATCTTTGAGGATAGTGAACTAACAAAAATGGATGACATAAGATATTAAAGTCAGGAAATGATCTCTTATTTGAAACTTAAGTGAAAATAGAAGGAGTAATGATCCTAAAATAACAACAGTACTACTACTAGTACTATTCTGTGCTGATTTCCACATGTATTAAATCATTCATTTTCACAATGACTCTACAAGGCAAATAGAGGGTGAGAAAATTAAAGTACAGAAGATTGGGACACAGCTAGTGAGAGCCAGAGTCAAGATTCAAGCAGGGCTAGGTAGTCCATCCTGGTAAAGTCAAGGCTAGGTGACCTTTTAAGCAGAAGCAAGACTTAGAATGTTGCTGAGGGGCCATCTGCCACAGCAAAGGCATTTCCTGTCATATGAGAAATGAGTGCAGGTTCCATGAGGCCTCGTGAACAACAAGTTGGAGTAGAAAGTGAAGTTGGGACCAGAAAGGGGGAAGAAGGCCTATGTGAGCTCCCACTGAAAAGGTCAGCCCAGGTCAATGCTGGGTGCCATTAGGGCCTTTTAATTTCTACACATGAGTGACACTGTACTGTACACAGAGCTTTAGATATTGTGGCCTTGGAGTTCTCTATGTATTATTCAATGCAAGCAAAGAAAGTAGAGAGTCTTATGTCCTATTGGTCTTAGAATAGCCATGATCCAAACAGACTGGTCCATGAGAGTTTTTGTTTTGTTTTGTTTTGTTTTGTTTTTTGACTTAGCATCTCTCACTAAGTTGCCAAGGACCTCACTAAGTTGCTTTTCTGAGGTTGACCATGAACTTATGATCCTCCTGCCTCAGCCTCCCAAGTTGCTAGGATTACACTACACCCAGCTCCATGAGAATATTTAAAATAGTTTATGGCACATTGGAAAATTAGGAAAATACATCATAGTTTTATATAAAGATGAATACATTTAATTGAAAAGATTATCCTTTACATCCTTTATGATTCAGGACAGGTACTCTGGAACCTCCTAGCCTGGATTTAAATCCTACTCATATGTGAACTTGAGAATGTCATTGAACCTCTCTGTACCTCAGTTTCCTTCTTCTTAACTGGTGATAAAAATAGTGCTTGTGGTCTATTTGAGTTTTTTTGATCTATTTGCAGTGTTGGGGTTTGAACCCAGTACCTCATGAATGCTAAGCAAGTGCTCTGCCACTGAGCTGTACCCTCGCCCTGCCCTATCTTTTAGGAAATGATAATGATAATAGGTGGGAGATATTTTTGGTTTGGTTCGGTTTGGGTTGGGTTGGGTTTTAGCTGGTTAGTTGGTTGCTGTTGCTATTGTTTTAACATCTTTTCTTGACCACAGGGAAAAGTAATAATTTCTAAAAGGGCAAGCCTATTTTCTCTCTATCATTTCTTTTTCCAATTGAACTTACCTTTGATATCTCCAAGTCCAGGAACTACTGATGTGGAATCAACACTTGGACTCAAAATGGTAGCACTTTTCTTTCTATTTTCTACCAAAGACTGCAAATTTCAAAAGCTTCTGGAGGGGAGAGGGGGTTCAGAGTTTCCTGAGGCCAGCTGCAGTGGCACACACCTATAATTCCAGCAACTCAGGAGGATGAGGCAGGATTGCAAGTTTGCAAGTTTGAGGCCATCCTCAGCAATTTAGCAAGGCAACTTAGTGAGACCTTGTCTTAAAATAAAACATAAAAAGAGCTGGAGATGAGCTGGGGGCAATGGCACAAGACTGTAATACCACAAGTCAGGAGACTGAGGCAGGAGGATCACAAGGTCAAGGCCAGCCTCAGCAATTTAGAGAAGTCCTAAGTAACTTAAAAGAGACCCTGTCTCAAAATAAAAAATAAAAAGGGCTGGGGATGTAACTTAGTGGTAAAGTACCTCTGGGTTCAATCCCTGGTACCAAAAAAAGGTGGGGCTGGGAATGTAGCTCAGTGGTAAAGCACCTTTGGGTTCAATCCCCAGTAACAAAAAAATAAATAAATAAATAAATAAATAAATCGTGCTGCTCTCAGAGGAATTCAGGTCTGAAAGATATCTGCTCACCACAGGCTGGGAGAAGTGGTGAGACACAGAGGCTCTGAACTTCAGACTCTCATGAGAGCTTGTTCTAGAGGGAGGGACATGTATGGTCTCCTTAATGCAGCCAGTGTCCATCAGAAAGACAAACTCCACCCAGTTTGGATTCTAACTCAGTGTGCCTCTCTAGACCAGGACCAAGTCTAGGATTCTGCATGTCAACTGGCCACAAAAATAAAAAGAATAGGATATGCCTGGGGATGTTATTATTCCTCTTCCTCCTTCACACTTTAAAGACACATGGATAGAAAGGAATGTGTTTCCCCTTCTTGTCCTGTTATTTAGTTAGAAGAGCCATGGTAAAGATTCTGTATCTAACATGATCAATTCATGCCCTCTCAGCTCTCCATACACAAGACAGAGGACCCCAATGACCAGCGCTTCCTCATGGTGATGAAAGGGGCCCCCGAGAGGATCTTAGAGAAGTGCAGCACTATCATGATCAATGGCCAGGAGCAGCCACTGGACAAAAGCACTGCTGCAGCCTTCCACACTGCCTACATGGAGCTGGGTGGGCTAGGCGAGCGTGTATTGGGTAAGTACAGGCCCCAGGACCCCTGTCCATCTCCCAGGAGGTACAGAAGAAGAGGCCTCATGAGCTAACAGAGTAGTGTGGCATCACATGGGTCGTATAGTCATATAAAGAAGAACACAAAAGGCTGGGGTTATAGGTCAGTGGTAGAGCATATATGTCTGTCATGTTTAATCCCCAGAACTGCCAAAATATTTACATATATGACAAATGGATGTAACATATAAGAATATGTTATATGATAACACCAAGGAGAATGGAGTCACTTCCAGACAAGTAAAATCAAAGACTTTATGGAAAGAGTCACATTTTAAAACTGGGCCTTGAATGGTGGTATTCAGAGAGAGGTGGGGGAGGGTATCCCTGTAGAGGAAACAACAAAGGCCAGGCACAAGTAGAAAGGGATGGGATTTATGCATTCAGGATGAAGCTATCCAGTTCCTACAGAGCTGTAATGTAGATGAGATGGTGCAGGTGTGGGAAGCAGGGCTGGTAAATAGATCAGAGATCATGATAATGGAGTCCTTGAATATGTTTCAAGGAATTGGGGTTTCATCCTGAAGTTGGTAGAGAACACCCTAGGCTTTGTAGCCAGGGCAAGCTGGTTAGAGTTACAATGCTCCTCATGGATAATATTTGGTGGCAGCAAGGAGACATAGATCTCAGCAGGAGGTGGCTGTGCTCATTCAGATAAATGGGGTGGGAATTTGATGCCAGGCTATGGGAATGCAAAGGAGAGGTCAGGTTCCAGAGACTTTGTGGAGGCAGAGTGGTTAAGATTTAGCAACAGATTAGAGGAGACTACTGACAAAAAATAATTTAACCTTCCATTTCATGAGTAGGAATAAAAGTAATGCCAGTAACTGAGAGCATGTAAGGTGGAAGGAACTTTAGAAATAGAGCCACTGTGGAAAATGAAGGGGTTTCATGGGGGACAGTGTGGTCCATTGTCAGAATCATGGAGTGACCAAATGGCACCTGTTCAGAACCACGTAATGATGAATTCAAGGAAACAGAAGCTCACAGTTGAAGGATAAGGCTCATTAATCATAGGAAACTGCTTATCAATAGATAAGGAATCCAGGGAATGTGTTTCTAAAAGGTATTTGAGTTTGTAAAGCAGATTAAAATATACAAATAAGCTGCTAGTGATTTAAGTATGCCCTAAATAACCCATAGCACCAGGTAATCTTTTCAACTCAGGATTAGTCCCTATCTGATGGAGTCATGCCGGGATTCTCATGTTTGACCTCTCAAAGTCTGGTTTACTGAAGTGTGTAAAGCATCAGGTCATGCTGAAAACTAATTTGATGTAAAAACTGATGAGAGGGTCACACAAACTGGGAGGTCCCACCAGTCACAGGAATGCCTTTCTACCCCAACTTGAGACAGGCTGATGCCTGGGAGATAAGGATGGGTCTGCCCAATTCCTAATGGCTTTTCTCTTGTACTTTTTTTTTTAATGGTGGTGCTGGGATTGAACCCAGAGCCTCGCACATGCTAAGCAGGCGCTCTATCACTGAGCTGTACTCCAGCCCTCTTGTACTTATCTTAATGAAGGACTACACTTCTTAACACTCCCCAGACACCCCGAGTTCCTTCCTCATTTTGTGCAATAGCCTGTGTTGGTTTTTCTATGGAAAATGGCCTTCAGACTCCTGGGAAGTCTCTCCCGATTCTCGGGAAGTCTCTCCCGACTCTCTACATATCTGAAGTATTGCTTTATTCTGCAATCCATACCATGTATTTTGATGATTTATCTCTTTAGTGCTCTGTTGACCCACTAAATGGGGACACCAGAATAAAATGCTGTCCATTTTTCTTGTTTTGGTATTTATATTTCTAGAACATAGCATAGAACCAATTGAGCACACAGTAAATTATTTTTGGATGAACTGTGTCTTTCCTAAAGAAAACATGTATTATAGAATTGAAGGAATTAAACAATTCTGGTATACGCTAAGGTATTGGTAGAGTAGTCAAGGACTGAGAATGTATCAATGTGTTTACCATTTCCTTTTTTTGTTTTTTTGTTTGTTTTTGGTGCTGAGAATTTAACCCACACACTCCACCACTGAATTACATGCTCCCAGGTCCCCTTTCTTTTTGTCATTCCTTATCTAGTTTCATTGACTTCCAAATTCTTGCCCATTCCAGGTTTCTGTCATCTCTACCTGCCAGCAGACAAGTTTCCAGAGACCTACTCATTTGATGTAGACACCATAAACTTTCCTACCTCCAACCTCTGTTTTGTGGGGCTCTTGTCGATGATAGATCCCCCTCGGTCCACTGTGCCAGATGCAGTTACCAAATGCCGGAGTGCAGGGATCAAGGTGGGAGTTATTTTCCTGACTCAAAAAGTCCTCCATTTATGCTGCGACACTTTATAAGAATATTTTTTGTAGGATATGGTCACTATTTAGGTCTCTTAAAGTAAATATCATAATTCCTCCTTTTTGAGTCCCTATCTTCAGTATGTTCAGATTTCAGAAACTGACTTCTAAAAGCAAAATTATTGTGTCTGTGTGGAATGGACCACAATAGAAACTGTAGTGAGAAGAATCTCCCAGGGCCATGAATTAGCCATGTCTTGACCTAGACCATGATAGATCATAAAAGATTTTACTAGTCTTGAGGTTAAGCCTCCATAATCTATTTATGGTCATGATATTCAAGCCAAAATATGACTTCTATTACCACATTAGTATCATGACTGCTGAAGCAGCTCAGGGTTGTCTCAGACATCTGTAGGCCCCCTCACAAATAAAGTGACATTGAAATAGAAGAGCTTCCTCCAATGTCAAAGGAAGAAATTTAAGAAGCCCAGGAGCAAAGGTAGACTCAATAGGATCCGTGTGTCCTTCATAGAAGTTGTGTCTTAGATCAGAACTGTCCACAGGGAAAACAATAGCTATTGCTAACAGTATTCTACCAGGTCCTATCAGAGTAGGTGATACTGAACCATTGTCCCTACTTTTGCTGGCCAAGTTCCAAATTATCCACGAGTCATTGTTGTCTGTGTTCTAGGTTATTATGGTTACAGGAGATCATCCCATCACAGCCAAAGCTATTGCCAAGAGTGTAGGGATTATTTCAGCTAACAGTGAAACAGTGGAAGACATTGCAAAACGCCTTAACATTGCTGTGGAGCAAGTTAACAAACGGTAAGCACAGAACCAACCAATGTTGCAGAGACTCAAGTTCTTATCCATGGGGTCTGTTGGCTCCAGAGCAGATCACCTTTTTGTCAAATACTCTCTCAGGGTAGTGCTAGGCTGATTTGATCTATAATTCACATATTCATTCACTCAAATTTTTATTGTGTGTCTGTGCCAGGCACTGTATTATGTGTGCCAGGCATTGTATTAATACTGTGAGAATGACCCTTTATGTATTCTTTGTCTGAAATTTCAAAATTCAATGAAGTATAGTCATTGTGTAGCTTACCAACAGGGATAAGTTCTAAAAAGTACAGTTTTATCATTGTGTAAACATCAGCATATACTTGAGTTCAGGAGTTCAAGACCAGTATGGACAACATAGCAAGACCCCATCTCAAAAAAATAAAATTATGGGATTACACATTTTTATACAAATTGCCACATTGAACAGAAAAATGAAGTGAATACTTTGTGAATGTTTTATTTTATCCATTTCATTACCTCTGACCTCATGAAGATATAATAATGCAGTGTAGTAGCTTTAACCTGGCAAGAAAACATCCTTTGCTTTCTACCTTACCCTGTCTACCTAACCTAACAGCTAGGTAGACCTCTGGTTGAATAAAGTGCTAGAATTCCAGTATTTAGCACCAAGAGGGGAAAACAAACTTGAAAAACTCAAAATTTATATAAACATAAGGAAAAAGGCAGATTTGAAGGCTGAAAATGTGGATTTTTAGCCAAGGGAAACTGAGGTGAGAGATGCCTGTTCCTTCAAGGGAGATCTGTGCAGTCCTTCACTCAGTGAGGTGTGGGTTCTCCATTTGGTATGCTGGAGAGGAGAGCCCAAGAGGAGGTGAAGTTTGACAGCACAGGTCACATACACTGACCTTGCTGACAATCCAAGTTAGGAATTCTGGAATCTGCCAGGAGCACGGTAGAAAATTCCTGAAGAGTTTAGCTGAAGAATGTCACAGATCTTTACAATCAAGACTCCCTAGAGTCAGATGCATAGACACAGGCCTATAACCCCAGAGACTCGGAAGGCTGAGGCAGGAGGATCACAAGTTGGAGGCCAGCCTCAGCAACTTAATGATACTTGGTTTCAAAATAAAGAAATTTTAAATCCCTATTGTAATCCCTACCTAGGGTTACAGGCTTGTGTCACCATGCCCAACAGAACCTTACGTGTATAGTCAGCAGACAATAATTTTGCTCAAAGACTTCCTTCTACAGAGCACATTGCACACAGTAGACTACTATAAACCTGAAACAACAGCAAAGAATTGTTATCTATATGTGTCGATACAAGAGAATTTGAGCATCCATTTTTAATTTTATTTATTTATTTATTTTTTATCTTGGTATTAGAATTAAACCCAGAGCCTCGTGCATTATAAGGAAGAACTCTACCACTGAGCTAAACACCCAGTCCTGAACAGGCAGATTTTTGACCTTTCTTTTCCTTGTAACACATTGCCCCACGAAGCACCACTTCCCACCCATTCCTGCAAAGAAAGGTTACTTGTCATTTTATTCCTATTATTATAGGATATCAGGAAATGACCTTATTTCTTAGCCTCAGTTTACTATTTTGAAATGGAGACCAAAGTGTCCTCAGTACCTATTATCACTGAGATCTCCCTGGAGCATCAAGTGTCAAGGATGTTCTATTCTATGTTATATCAAAGAGGCTTACTATTGCCCAGAACAGTGTTGCAACCTAAGATCTGGCTTTGGGCCTCACTTACTTTCTTCTGGCCCTTGTAGGGATGCCAAAGCTGCTGTGGTGACTGGCATGGAGCTGAAGGATATGAGCCAAGAACAGCTGGATGAGCTCTTAGCCAACTACCCAGAAATTGTCTTTGCCCGAACATCCCCTCAACAGAAGCTGATCATTGTGGAGGGCTGTCAGAGGCAGGTGGGTGGATTAAAACCCATTCTGTCCATGGGCAAATGCAGAACAGAAGTCAGGTGGGCTGTCCCCCTGTCCTCTTTTGAAACCCTCATGTGGCCACACACTCCCCATCTCTCTGCATTGTATCATGAGAACCTGGGGTTTCTGACAGCCAAGCATTTGCACTGTAATAGGTGTGGATGTAGAAAATTTAGAAGTGTAAAAATATAAAGCAAAATATGTGAAAGCATAAGATACGGTCATACCTTATTATCCCTGGGTATTTCCCAGGCCTTCTTAAGATAACAATTCTAGGGATGGTCAAAGTCCCTTATATAAAATGGCATAGTATTTGCCTGAAACCTACATACTTCCCATATACTTTAAATCTCTAGATGACTTAAAATACCTAAATAAAATGTGAGTACTATGAAAACAGCTTTATATCATGTTGTTTAGGGAATCATGACAAGAAAAAATTTTGTTCATGTTCTGTTTCCAATGTTTTCTATTCTGGGTTGAATCTATAGATGTGGAACCTACCAGTATGGTGGGCCAACTATGCAAGACACCTCTGTTTACTTGTCACACACATTGTTTTTTGTTTGTTTGTTTTCATTTAAACACACCTTGTTTGAAGTTCCTTTGTCTTGTTTCTGAGATTTCCCATCTTTATTTTTCTTCCCAATGGGCCCTTCCTTTGAGCTCTAGTAGTCCTTACAGTCACAAGTTGAAAGGCAGGCTGTGTTTTTCTTGTTCATCCTGTGGCCCATAGACCCACTCTCTGTCTCATTGTTTCACTGGGTACCCATAGGATGCAGTTGTTGCTGTAACAGGAGATGGAGTAAATGATTCTCCGGCTCTAAAGAAGGCAGACATTGGGATTGCCATGGGCATAGCAGGTTCTGATGCTGCCAAAAATGCAGCCGACATGGTCTTGCTGGATGACAACTTTGCGTCTATAGTCACAGGGGTGGAGGAAGGTGAGTGGGGTCTCAGGGTATCTTCCCAAGGACTGGAGTTGCCTGGCAGACTAGAAGCAAGTCCTATAAGGAGACATCTTTGTCTAGGTCGCCTGATCTTTGACAACCTAAAGAAGACCATTGCATATACCCTGACCAAGAACATTGCTGAACTTTGCCCCTTTTTGATCTACATAATTGTTGGGCTCCCTCTTCCCATTGGCACCATTACCATCCTGTTCATCGACCTGGGCACAGACATTGTAAGTAGTACTAAAGGGAATAGCATCTGATAACTGCCCCAGGGGATATAAAGTTCAGGGTTATTTCTTTCAAGAACCATGAGAGAGACAACTACACTCCAAAACAAGAGACTTAGGACATCTGTCAAGTGTTTGGAAATTAAAACCACTTCACTCTGGCTGGGGATGTAACTCAGTAGTAGAGTGGTTGCCTAGCATACATGATGCTCTGTGTTCAACCCTAGCCAAAAATAAATAAATACCACTTCACTCCATGTAGAACTTTTCAAGGCAAAGAGTCTTTGAGTTAGGATGTAGCTCAGTGGTAGAGCACCCCTCCTCAAAAAAAAAAAAAAACATGAGTCTTGACCCTCCAAAAAAATATGCCATTGATCAGATCCAACCCATGTGCCTTTCTATTGTTTGGGCAAGGAAAAATAACCACCCAAATAAATAGTTCCTGTGTTTGTTAAAGAATCTGATCTGGAAGCCCCTTATCTATATACACAGTACAAAGGAGCAGTTATTAGGACTTGTCTGACAATACTGCAACCTAAATCTTCCCATCTTCTAGTATGTAACCATTTAAACAAAACTTTGTGAAAGTTCCCCATGTGACTCTGGTTTACTCAGGACAAGAAGAAACAACAACAGAAAAAGCTGAATTCTCAGCACAAAAATAGCCCTGTAAATTGCCTCCTTCCCCATCTCATTTTATATAATACTCAGGTATAATCCCTGTGTCTCAGAGAAACTAGAGCTGTCTTTACCTTTGAGGGGAGTCAAGATCCCCAGAGTAGATGATCATTTTCCAAGCCTTTTAAGTTTGATCACTTTTCTCCACTGCAGTGGTTCTCCAAGTGTGAAACTTGTTAGAAATGCAAATTCTCTAACCCCAGACTTGACTTCCTGAATCAGGAAGTCTGGAGGTGGTGCCCAGGAATCTGTCTTTTAACTGGCCCTCTTGCGGTAGGACCTGTGAGAGGACCAATGTTCTAGCACAGTGCTTCAGGATCCAGCTGCACACCAAAGGGAGAAAGGTAGTACAAGAAATGGTCCCTGGAGAGGAAAAATATTTTGTGATTTAAAATGATCATTGTTTAGAACTGCCAACATATTAGGTAATGATGAAAAGCAGGATGATTTTTAAATTCCATACAGTGTTGCCCCCGTTGCCTGCACCCTGAATGAACCAGTTCCATACCCCCACCACCACCATTTCGCAATCCCCCACCCACACATGGCTCACCTTTGCTAGGCCATGGCTATTACCATCACTTTATGGATATACAGAGTATTTCAGTATTAAGCTTCCTGGGCCCTCTTCCCCTTTAGATCCCCTCCATTGCCTTGGCATATGAGAAAGCTGAAAGTGACATTATGAACAGGAAGCCTCGCCATAAGAAGAAAGACAGATTGGTAAACAAGCAACTTGCCATCTACTCTTACCTGCACATTGGTATGATGAGGGTATTTCCTCCTTATCACACAGGGCCCGCCCCAGATAATTCATTTGAGTCCTAGGCATAGGCAGAATGTGTTTTCCTTTTGGGGGTGAGGTCAGGGTGGCAAGAGGGGCTGAGAGGAGTCTCAGGACAAACAAGGTAATTCTCTGAGGTCATCCTATGTCTCTATCTCTTACTCTTTCAGGCCTCATGCAAGCCCTGGGGGCTTTCCTTGTGTCTTTCACTGTCTATGCACAGGAGGGCTTTTGGCCCACCTCTCTCATTAACCTACGGGTAGAATGGGAAAAGGATGATGTGAATGACTTAGAAGACAGCTATGGACAGGAATGGGTAAGTTGAGATCCCTGCCATCATCGTCTCTTCGTTCTTCCCTCCTTCCACAGCCCTGCCCGAACCAACATAGAACCTCTATTTTCCCAAATAGTCTTGAAACAAACTCTAGAAGCTGCTTAGTTAATAAGGTTGGTGGTTCCTCAGTGACACTGGTTTAGCCATTGCTGGGACTTAGCCTCATTTTTCAAACTAAATGAGAAGTTCACTTTTTTACATTATTAGCTTTGCCAATGGTACAGAAGCACAACAGTGTCCACAGTTGGACCAAATAAGTTTACATCTTTTTCTATTCACCTGGTTCAAGGAAAAAGATACTTCACTCCAAACTCAAGGAGGTAGTCCACCCTCAATCTGGGTGAGTTTGGGGAAGGAGTCAAGCTTTATAGAAGAGCAGTAGAATCCCCCTGAAGTTTCCCTTCAAGGTCTCAGAGTCTTATCTTTCTCTTCCCATCGACAGACTAGGTACCAGAGGAAATACTTGGAGTGGACAGGCTACACGGCCTTCTTTGTTGGCATCATGATCCAACAAATAGCAGATCTGATCATCAGGAAAACTCGGAGAAATTCCATCTTCCAACAGGGGCTCTTCAGGTACCTCCTATCCCTGACCTCATGGTCCATGGGCCTACCTTGCTGGGATGACAAGGGTCTGCTGGCTTGCAGGACCCACCTATGGCCATGCTGTAATGCACAAGGCTCTGACTCCACCAGTGGCTTGGTCTGCTGGATACATGATCATGGAGCCACTGGAATTCAGAATCCATTTACTTTTGTGTGTATTACAGAAATAAAGTCATCTGGGTGGGAATCGCCTCACAGATAATCATCGCACTGATCCTTTCCTATGGCCTTGGGAGTGTCACAGCCTTGAGTTTTACTATGCTCAGGTGAGTTTGACTTTAACAGAATAGAGCAAAGAGCCAGCCCCTGTTCTAACCTGTTCTAAACAAACACTAGGATTCTCACCAGCACTCCCTACAAAGTCTTTCCAAAGAAGTCAGACTGATGCCATGCTCTAAGAGCTCAGCCTTTGACCTACCTAGTTTCCAAAAGAAGAAATGGTTTTTTCAGTCCTCACCAAACCATCTCCACCCACATCCAGCAGGTTGTGTCAAAGGCAGATATTGTTTCTAGCAGTCATAGTAAAGGTTAACTAAGGAGTTTTCCAGGTCTATGTTGTGTGACTCAGTGCATTTGTTATTTTTTCTAGTAAGATAGGCAAAACGAAGAGGAAACTGCCCTGCCCATTGGTCAGGAACTACACTATACCTTTGAACAAACTAGGGCTCACCTTCCTCCTCTCCACTTTCAGGCCTCAGTATTGGTTCGTGGCTATACCACACGCCATCTTGATTTGGGTGTATGATGAAGTGAGAAAACTCTTTATCAGGCTCTACCCTGGAAGTGAGTAATGATATGGTTTTCTTTTCTCTCTCTCTCTCTCTCTCTCTTTCTCTCTCTCTCTCGTGCTGGGGATTGAACCCATGACCTCATGCATGCTACCAAGCTCCCTACCACTGAGCTATACCCCCAGCCTAGCAATATGATTTTTGAGCCTCTGTACCTCTTTCCACAGGCTTTCCATTTTTGACTTGTGTTTTTTCTATCTCTTCAGGCTGGTGGGATAAAAACATGTACTATTAAGACTGCATCACTCACCAAGTTTCCCAGTAGCATATTGGGAATATTCTTCACCTTCTGGCTACTGTGTGGGAGATCTCTTGCAGTACGGACATCATCAAATCTATACAAGAGAGACTTTCATACAGAAAACTATATGAAACATACCCAATGTTTTGTACTTTAAATCTGATTCAACTGTTTATATAGAATTTTCATCTCTATCTCCATCTCCTTAATTTAAAATATGTGAACTTCTAGGTAATGGTATAAAGAAAAGCATGTTTATATGTATATAAAGCTCACTCTGTTCAGTAGTCTAATGTAACCCAGGTATCTGCTGGGGTCTGCTTTAAACCAGGACAGAATTATTCATACCTCACTTACTCACCCTAGTAAAGGCACAATGACCCCCCTGAGATTTACGTGAATACTACCGAGAACATATTGCTCATTGTCACCATGCTTACAAAAGGCTAACTCAGCTGAATGTAGGAGGTAGAAGTGTCAGCAGGTGTACATCACAGCAATATAGATGACCTCAGTTTTGACTGAGACCTCCTTCTGTCTGTGACAGTTTCCCTGGTCTTGTCACCCTATCCCACCTCATGTCACCTTTTCAGCCCTTTTGTGCTCCCCCACAGCACCCTCTATATCATCTCCAAACTAAACCTCCAAGTCCATTTTGTATATCCTAACTCAGAATGCTCAACTCATCAAGGGAGCTTTTATTTACCAGGATTAAGCCCCAGCAGAGAGCCATTGTGGATTAAACAATAATATTTATTTCTTGAAGAACAGTCTCCAAACTCTCTGGCAATGATTTTATGTCAGTCATGTTTTGGTTGTAACTTGGATATATTCATATGTGATTCATACATCATGTTGTCAGGCCTGAAGGGGCCTCATTTTTTAGTAAAAAATGTTTTCTAAAACTAGATCTCACTGTGGTGTTCTAATTTGAGTTTCTTCTAGAATGCAGAGCCCAGGACACAAAAAAAGATGAAATGTGATTTCCTTCTTTTATTTTTTTCCTTGCTCCTTCTTATCATTTTACTTATCCATGGAAGGTAAGGTTTTCCTTCTGAACATTTCCTACATATACCTGCACTCCAGTGTGTGCCTCCATCCTGCCCACAACTCAGTTGAGACTCATTTCAGCAGCAGAACCCTAGGGAGAGTCATTTTCACAACCTTTTTCATCAATCACAATCCCAAAACTAACTGATTTGATTGAACCTAAAAATTACATTTGGTTAAACTCTCCCAGTGGTCTCTCCCCCACTTGACACAAGGGCATCTGCTGTTGATGGTTGTAGGATGAGAGCTCTGGAACAGGGAAAGGGAAACTTAGAAACACATGTTCTCATGGTTCACATTTAGGAACGTGAAAGAGGTAAGGGAGCCATCATAATTGTATGTAAATAGATTATAACGTCCAAAGCGTATTGTGTGTATCAACTTAAGCTAAAATAATGTCACTATTCTCATGGATTTTAATCTCTAGTTTCAGCCACAATTATCTTGAGGTTAATCTCCCATTAGTAGTTCAGTGAACTGGAAACCCTTTCTAGGGTAGTTGGAGCAGTGTAGCATTGCCTCATTCCAGTCCCAACGAGGCAGTTAATGCTTTCTAGGCTTCAGCTGTGAATAATTTGTCATTTCTTTTTCCTGCCAAGTTGCCCGAGTGCTCCTGGCTATAACACTTGGCAGCTGTTTGTCCTGCCAGAGCCAGCAGGAGGTTGTTAATATGGCACAAAACCATAAAACTTTGGAGCCTTTGCAGTGGCACATGCCTGTAATCCCAGCAACTCAGGAGGTCGCTGAGGCAGGAAGATTCCAAGTTTGATGCCAAACTCAGCATATAGTGAAACCCTCTCTCAAAATAAAAAATAAAAAGGACTGGGGATGTAGGTCATTGCTAAAGCAATCCCCAGTACAAAAAAACATTTTTAAGAAAACTTTGAGGTAGGAGTAAGTTTGAAAGGATTTAAATTTGAAGAAGCTACTTAACAGGAACTGTATCTAGAATTACTTTCAGTTTAGTTACCTGTTCTTGCAAAATGTTGGCACTCAAATATTTGTAAAATGAACATATAACTGATTTAAGGAATCCCAGAAATGAGACATGTATAACAAGTAGCTTTATGAAGTTGCAGACAAAAGGCGATAAAATCCTGTCTTAGGGTTTTGTTTTATTTCATTTTCAGGGGATAGTACTTAATTACCCCAAAAAGTCCTAGTTTTTAGAAAAAAATAATAATAAACCAGGTGTGATGGCACATACCTGTAATCCAAGTGAGAGACCTGAGTAAGGAGGATTGCTAACTCAAAACCAGTCTCAGCAATTTAGCAAGGCACTAAGCAACTTTAGCGAAAACCTGTCTCAAAACAAAATTTTAAAAAAAGGACTGGAGTTGTGGCTCAGTAGTTAAGCACCTCTGGGTTCAATAACCAGTACCATTAATAATACAGTTCATTTAAGGCTAGTTGGTGTGGCAGAGTAACTCAAAGATATAAAACTATGCTCAATTCATACACATGTACTTTTTTGTTAGTACTGAGGATTGACCAAAGTCACTGGGTTTACAGGCATGTATTACCATACCCAGCCCATATTTACTTTTTAAAAGTGTCTTTTTTATTCTGATTATAAAATTGTAGCTCACTTAAGAAAATTTGGAAGGGTACATACCTATACTCCCAGCTACTCATGAGGCCAAGGCAACCTGGGCAACATAGAGAACCCTTCTCTCTTTTTTTTTAATTTATTTATTTTTTATTATTATTGTACACAAATGGGTTACATGTTGTTTCTCTATTTGTACATGGAGTCAAGGCATACCATTTGTGTAATCGTACGTTTACATAGGGCTGAACCCTTCTCTTTACAAAAAAAAAAAAATAAGGAAAAAGAAAATATGGAATAAACAAGAATAAAATGAAAATTAAAATCATCATGAATTTCACTAGTTGTTACTATACCTAAAAGGAAGAATAGTTCTTTCTTTGGGGTTTTTTCTATACTTTTGTTTAGGAAAAATTGAAATAAACTATTCTGCCTTTTTTATTTAACATTGAAAATCATGTTAATGGTGCCAGGGGTGTAGCTCAATGGTAGAGACTTGCCTAGTATACATAAGGCCCTGGATTCAATCTCCAGCACTGAAGAAAAAATTTAAAAAGAATGCTAATGACTCTGTGGTATACTATATTGAGAGTGCTGTAACCATATAAATTTATTCCTACTATTCACCTTTCTTTAAAAGGCTGAATCTTATCCTTAAATCTTTTACCACATCTCTAATTTTTTATAGATTTCTCAAAAATGGAATTAAAAACATTTTCAAGGCTCTCATCACACATTGCCAAATTTATCTTCAGATAAGCTATGTCAATTTACTTGCCAACAGTAATGATAAAGGGAACATTTTTCTTGTCTGACATTAGAATATGAAAGATCTGTCAATTATGAGAGATTTTCATTCATTCAGCAAAGATGTAGGAAGTGCTCCTGTATAACCTGAGAACACAGCAAGGAGCAAGGAGCAAGGAGCTAGACAGAGCATGAGACTGGGGAGGTAGCTCAATGACAGAATGCTTGCATAGCATGTGCTGAGGCTCTGAGCTCAATCCCCAGCACCATCACCACCAAAGAAAAAAGAAAGAAGAAAAAGTATCATGATGCTAGCACTTCAGTGAAAGGACAGGAGAAAACATAAAAACTGTAATAAAGAGTTTGAAAAGACATAACAAGGCTCAGATAGTTATAGATCAGCTGAAGGCAGGTAAGCCTATTTTAAAAGGATGGTCAGGAAAGCCCTTATCCTGGAGGCAAATGAAGAGTGTCACTGGAAGAGGTTCCCGGAAAGGAAGAGGACCTCAACTCAGCCCTAGAGGGTTCTTGACTTACACTACAGAAAGGAATTTCAGGGTGCCACAAAAGAGACACAAGAAGTTTTTGATTTGTTTTGTCTTGTTTTTTTAGGAAAGGAAGGAAATTTAATTAGAAAAGCAAACAACAAAGCAGGATATACACTCAAAGGGAGAGGGAGTGCAGGCACTCCAGAGTGAGATGTACTTCAGGGGCTTCAGGCTTCTTTTAAATGAAATGGATGAAATTGAGAATATCATGCTAAGTGAGATAAGCCAATCTCAAAAAACCAAAGGAAGAATGATCTCACTGATAAGCGGATGATGACACATAATGGGGGGTGGGAGGGGGGCAAGAATGGAGGAAGGAAGGACTGTATAGAGGGAAAAGAGGGGTGGGAGGGGTGGGGGAAAGGAAAAATAACAATGAATCAAACAACGTTACCCTATGTAAATTTATGATTACACACATGGTATGCCTTTACTCCATGTACAGAAAATGTATCCCATTTATTTACAATAAAAAAAGATTTAATCAATTGGTCAAAAAAAAAAAAAAGAAAAGCATGAGACGTGGCATCAGCCTAATAAACTGAATTCCTTTGATTGTAGTACACAGATCAGGCCTGGTGGTCTGGTTCTTTTCAAAATCTTCAGGGTAACATTATCTAGTTAATATATAACACTTGGACAATACCCATATTATGGGTTCTCTAACAATCTCTTTCTCTAAGCTTCTTTTAATCAGTCTAAAAATGCATTCTGGCTGGGTCGTGGTGGCACACACCTGTAATCCTAGTGAGTCGGGAGGCTGAGGCAGACAGATTGCAAATTCAAGGCCAGCATGGGCAATTTAGCAAGACCCTGTCTCAAAATAAAATAAAAAGGGCTGAGGATGGGCTGGGGTTGTGACTCAGTGGTAGAGCACTTGCCTAGCATGTGTGAAGCACTGGGTTAAATTCTCAGCAACACATTTAAATAAATAAAGTACATTGACAACTAAAATGATTTAAAAAAAAAAAAAAAAGTAGATAACTCACACACACAAAAAAAAGGCTGAGGATGGAGCCCACCCTTGAGTTCCATCCTCAGTACCTCAAAAAAATAAATAAATAAAAATACCTCCTATAAACTAACAAAGTATATAGGCACTAATTAACTGTATTTATAGTACTCTAAGACTTAACTAGACCTTTTGATGATTCAGGCCTGGAGGAAAACGGGCTTGGTGGGGGGGGGGGGTGAAAGTGAAGGCATTCATAGAGTTTTTAGATTTAAAGCTAGAGTCTGTCTTTCCTTCTCTGTCTCCTTTCTACCTATCCTTATTTTTTTCTAAAATACCTGAGGATCAACTACTGCTAAGAACAGAGAGAATTCCATGATGAGGGGACAGCATGACCAAAACTTTGGGAGGACAGAGTATGACCCAGCAGAAACAGGAACAGCAATGGGAAGCTGGAGAAAGGAAGCATCTTACCTTATAGGGTCTCAAAGGCCATGTGATTCAGTTGGATTTCATTAGAAACAAACTATTGAAGATGATTCATAAATGCAGGGTCCTGATCACAGTTGATGTATTAAGATTAATTTGGTCTCTGTAAAGGATGGGGGGAGAATGGAGGCAAGGGGTGAGTTCATAAGCCAGGATAGCCATGACTTCACCTAGGCTGTGGTGAAGGGTGTGGGACCACCAGGAGAGGCAACTGACTGTGTGAGCAAGTGTGTGTATTTGTGTGTACCTTCAACTGGATAAACAGATTCCTATGGAAGAATTTTGTAAGGGAGATCACCTGTAGATGATTCAAGACATGTTCAACTCATTTCTCCAAAAGGCCAACACCACCTTGATTGACCACATCATGATCAAGATGGAGGAAAGAAGACATTGAAGCAAGAACACAATTTCCCCCTAACCCAGGACCTCCAGTGCATGCCTTTGATAAAAGAGAAATTCTGAAATGTCCTAAATTTAATTGCAAGGACCTGATAATGGAGGGGAAAAGAGCTTAACCAGTTACCAAGTTACAGGCTAAGAACAAAAAACTATTTAGCCTTCTTGAATGTATGTTTAAATCTTAGTTCAAATTCCATCAACCCCCATCTCATCCTGCTTATGACCCCAACCAATCCAGAAGCAACAATTACCTCTACTGATGGAAGACTCTCCTCCTAACCCAAAGGTTTCCTTTCATATAACCAGGCCCCTCTTATAGCCAATGCAGGATCAACATAAACAATTTATGCCTTTCTTCCCCAAATTTTTATTATTAAAAAAAAAATGCTCAAGGATGTAGTTCATGGTTGAGCCCTACCTGGCACCCATTGGGCCCTGGTTTCCATCCCCAATACTGGAAGAAAATGAAAAGGACAGTGACAATAACTGATAATCTATTAAATTCTTATGTGCTGGCCACTGTGGTAACTTAAAGGCACAATCTCATTAATGCTTACAACAACCCCATTGACTGGTCAGTAGGCCAGTGTCAGCCTTTCCCTCAGAATAAGGAAAATGAGCCCTAGGAGTCAGTGACTTGCCCAGTTTTGTGGATTTCTCCTGCTCCAAAAAACTTCCTTACAGCTCTGCATTCTCTTTTATAGCAGGATACAAAGAACTGATAGCAATGCAAAGCATTTCTTGTCTGTAACTATGCAAATAAATCCAGTTCTGAGGAGGACAACCATCCCTCCCCTGGAAAAGCCAGTTCTGCTCTCTTTGCACAACCACCCCACATTCCTTGACTGTAGATAAATAAGACAAGGTCTCACTAAGTTGCTGGGGCAGGCCTCAAACTTGAGATCTTCCTGCCTCAATCTCCTGAGTTGCTAAAATTACAGGCGTGCACCACTGTGCCTGGCCTTCTATCCCTTTAAAAAGAATCAGTCTTTTACCTTAAACTTTTATCTTAGAACCTCCGGATCAAGAAGATAAAATTCCCTAAGTTGGTTCCATTATATTAGAGGGGAGGGGAGGGAAAAGAGAATCAGTCAGGGGAGAAAGGAGCCTGCTGAGAACTGGTCTGAAGTAGAAAAAAACAGCATAATGAAGCAAAAGTGGCAAACAGCAAATGAACTGTAGAGAGCAGGTGTGAGAGTTCAGGGATTGGTTCTGGCTGGGCACACTTATCCTTGGCCAGTTGAAAAAGACTGAATTTGGGGGCCACACTCTTTAATTAAGAACAACGTCCTCATGCTAAGAATGGAAGCTGAAGGGCTGCAACCCCCACACCTGAAGGGTATCAAAGATAGAGATTGTCCCCTGCCCCAGCCAGTTGAGCACTGCCCAACTAAAGCAAGGTGCTAAGTAACTCAGTGAGACCCTTTCTCTAAATAAAATACAAAATAGTGCTGGGGATGTAGCTCAGTGGTCAAGTGCTCCTGAGTTCAATCCCTGGTGTCAAAAAAAAAAAAAAAAAAAAAAAAAAAAAATGGGCTGGGGATGTAGTTCAGTGGCAGAGCAACCCTGGGTTCAATCTCAGGACCAAAAAAGTTAAAAATAAAACTAATAATAATAATAAAATGGGATTTCTCCCTCCTATTTTTATCCTTTTGACTAATTATATACCTGCCATGTACACAGCACTGTGCTTACCAGTGCTATGCCAGCCTCAAGAGAAAATAATGCAATGGGGAAGATACGTTTGTCAAGAAACTGTCAATCAAGGGCAGGATATGGTGCAGTCAGCAAGAGGAACACAGGGCTGTGTGGGTTCAGGGAGACCTCACCCACCAGGCAATAGCAGAAGACATGCCAGGGGCCCAGACATGAGAAGGTGGAATTTCAACAGCAGGGATAAGGAAGAGGAAAGGGCAGGGTCCTGGTGATGTCCTTGTAAGCCAAATCCCTCCAAGGCAAAGTCACAACAGGGCAGAAAACCGGTGGCCTGGATCCAGCATGTCACCATGGTGGTGGGGGACAGCTGTAGTATCTGTTGACTAAACCCAGTAGAGACAGAAATAAGATTGCCTGCAGGAGGAAAACTAGTCAAGGGCCACAGCAGAGATGTGCAGAAAGTCACCTCACATAAGGAGATGGTGGTGCTCAGTCAGAAAGAGGCTGTCAACAACAAAGACAAAGAAAAGGAATAGACCCCAGAGTGTATTCACCCAAGCCCTGTGAAAGGGAGGGGGCTGGTCCCACTGAGTCATGAGAATGGCATCTCCAGAAGGTCTCATCTTCATTTGGGGACAGGTATGTCAGGCCCACTACTGAGTCACATAACCACATCTGCCTACTCTAATTCCACACTCACTAGTCAACATTTTGATTTCTGAAGCAACCAAGGGAAAGAAGCCCTGGCTGGGGGATGTGAGGACCTTGTGCCCTTGGCAATGACCTCATATTGTAAGTGATTAAGCTGGCCTCTGGTTTGTACACCTGAGCCTCCATGAGCCCAGTTGTGGTTAAATCAGCCTCTGTGGAACTATCAACTCCCCAGAGAACACTGCCCAATTAGGACCCTACTCTCCTCCTCAAATGTCCAGGGTTTGCAAACTAAGCTGGTTCAGGCTCCAAGTGCCATTGGGGGGGGGGGGGCGGAGACAGGGTGATGTTGGAAGTATGTCAGGATGACATTCAGGAGGCAACAAAAGCAAGAAATACCAAGCTCTTGGGACCTGTGAGGATGAAGCTTGGATATGCCAAGTGCCTGGAAGGTTCCCAGGGCCCTCCAGCAGTTCAGAAGGTGCTTGCTGACATTGTGGGAACATCCCATGTCATCACATTTTCCCACAAAGCCCTTCGCCATGCACCCTAACCCATTGACACAGGCCTGGACTCTGCCCCTCAGGAACCTGAGCCAGTTGAGGCCTTGATGCTTATTGCTGGCTTGCTGTAAATGCTTCTCCCAAACGTCCCCGGGCTTCTTTCTCAGATCTCAGATTTGCCAACCACTATACACACCCCAATACTTGTAATGCCAACCTTCCCTTCTCTTTTCCCCTTTGCCTTTCTCCACAGCAATTCTCAGAATCTGACATGCTCCATGTTTTGTGTGCTGGTCTATCTGATTACCCACTTCTCCATCAATGAACCCTGAACACAAACTCCAGCAGGATAGGAACTGGTCTCCTGGGTTCACTGCTAAAGCTGCACAGTAAAGGAAGAATTGGAGAGAGTGGAGCAGACAGCAATGAGAGGATGAGTCAGGAAAGGGACTTAGAATGATGGAAAAACCTGTGTTCAGGAGGTCGGAGGAAAGAGGATAGGCCAAGTCTGGAATCTGCGATAAATTTGTTCCCAGTGGAAAAATGTCCTGGGCTTTGGAGTCAGAGCTAAGTTGATATATTTTCTGCTGTTTATTTTATTTCTCATGATTTTCATTATATTGTCCTTAAAATAGAGAAAATACCTAGTTCATGGACAGTTGAATTAACTGTGAAGCATAATATAATACACCCAAAACCTTTTAGTTCCCACTTTCTTTTTCACTGTAACCCAGCAAATGCAAATCTACACTCATAGATACATATAATAATTTTAATAAATGGGGTCATATTATACTATGCATTTTCACATGCAACTTTTTTTTTTTTTTTTGTACCAGGGATTGAACTCAGGAGTGCTTAACTATTGGGCCACATCACAAGCCCTTTTTTAATTTTATTTTTTATTTTTGTATTTTATTTAGAGACAAGGTCTTGCTGAGTTGCTTTGGGCCTTTCTAAGTTGCTAAGGCTAACTTTGAACTCATGATCCTCCTCCCTCAGTAACCAAGTCACTGGGACTACAGGCATGCACCACCTGGCCCAGTTTCACATGTAGTCTTTTTCTTTCTTTTCTCTTTCTACCCCACTCACCCCCAGTACTGGGGATTGAATGGAGGAGTGCTTTACCAATGAACTACATACTCATCCCTTTTTTGGGTACTGGGGTTTGAACTCAGGGGCACTCAACCACTAAACCACTTCCCTAGCCCTATTTTGTATTTTATTTAGAGACGGGGTCTCACTGAGTTGCTTAGCACCTCATTTTTGCTGAAGCTGACTTTGAACTCATGATCCTCCTGCTTGGGTCTCCTGAGTCGCTGGGATTATAGGCATGCACCACTACACCCAGCATTTTTTTTTTTTCCAAATTTTGAGTTAAGTTGCCCAGGCTGTCCTCAAACTTGTGAACCTCCTGCCTCAGTCTCCTGAGTTGAAATTATATGAATGTGCAACAGCCCCCAGCTTATTTTTCTTTTTAGATTGCTTCTTCCTACTTCTCTGCCAGTCTGCATCACCCGACTCTGGGTAACCTATATTAGCATTGTGGCATACAGTCTTCCTCATTCTTCCCCATGCTCCAATAATCACAAAGAAATAAAAATTACCAGGGCAGTAATAATGCAGTGTAAAACTTGAAAGAACTGAAAATAAAACAAATATTACTTTTGCAAATATGTAGAAAGTAACTTGACAAATACATGTGATGCCCTAATGTTTGCATTCACCAGAGTCATTTGAGAAAAGCCTACTGTTGATTATCCCAGAGGTAGCAGCCTATACACACTTTTCCTCAAGAGGAGATAGAACATACTTAGTCAATGACCAGACTAAGAGGAATCATGCCCTCTAGTTCTTGTATATTTCTCACAGAGACTAGTATAGTTTTAGGAAAATAATGGACTCTCAATTCAGATGCTCCTGGACTTAATAATAGGTCTTCTCCCCCAATAAACCCATAGAAAATTGAAAATATCATAAGTTTAAAATGCATTTAAAATCCCACTCAAAATGAAAAACTAGAAAGGGCTGGGGATGTAGCTTGGTGGCATAGCACCCCTGGGTTCAATCCCCAGTAAAAACCCCCAGAAAAAAAAAAAAATCATTGTTCCTAACCAACAAAACATTATATGACTTAGGCTAACCTACCTTAAATGTGCTCAGTACATTCCTATTAGCCTTCAGGTGGGTAAATCATGTAACACAAAGCCTATTTTATACCAGTGTTGAATATCTCATATAATTTATTTAATATTGTACTGAAAAATGAAAAATAGAATGTTTGCATGGGTACTAACCATTAGCATACAAAGCAGGAGACACACATGGACATTTTGTAGACATTATGGGATTCAAAAAAGTCTGTCAATACTGACACTGTGGAGCACATACATGTCAAAATTCAAATATATAATTATGGTTTCTACTGAATGTACATTGCATATGTGTCATCTTAAAGTCAAAAAAACAAAAAACAAAAAACAAACAAGTTGAACCCCTGCAAATTGGTTTCATATTCATCAAAGGAGTGAACAAGTCAGAAAGTAAGCTGAGCCATCTGAGGTCCTATTAGTGACCAAAGATACGTTAATAAGCAGTCACTAATGAAACTATGGTTTGTAGTTTGAACACACAGAGAAATGATCTCTGCCCTCTGTATTTTCAAACTTCATTTACAAAGTGGGGCCTCCTTTCCTTCTCCTGCTGCCCCTGTCCTTCACACTAACTCAATTCTTTCCCCCACTGTATCTCCTTTCACCAGTCTGGCCAACCCTCCTCATCTTTGTCACTCTTGGTCTCTCAGCAGCCTTTTATACCATATTCTAGAAATGTCTTTCTCTTTGGTCACTCTGGCTGAGGAGAGTGGGAAAGGGCCATGTCAACATGCCGTCATTGAGCATCTGTGGGCCATCATTGGGAATCAGAACAGCATAAAGATAGTTTCTAATATGAGCCCTGGAGCCAGACTATGTGGATTTTATCAAAGTCACTAACAAAGACTACCAGTAACATCACTGTAGTCAAAATTAGGTTTAGTCTACTTGCTGCTTCAAAGGAGAATGTCTACCAGTAAAACCATGGTTCTCTAGGTAAGATAGAATTCGAGGGATAATGATAGGATTTGGTATATGCTGGAAATCCCGAGAGGATAGGGGAGCCAGAGCCAGGGCCAGATTGGCACTCAGATATCTTGATCATTCTATCTAGAAGGTAGGAGGATTTAAAGGAGGCTATCAAGAAAGTAGGTCAGACTGGTTGTCAGGTGTCTTGATCATTTTATCTAGGAGGTAGGAGGACTTAAAGGAGACTAACGCTGTCATGAGTAAAGAAACCAATGTTAACTGACATAGAGAGATACGTGGTTATTTCTAGTTGCAGAGCATTCTTGTCTCTTTATAAGTTCAGACTTGATTACATAGAAGTTGTATTTCCATCCCATCCCCAGGAAACTATGAAAGTTTATAAACTATGAAATTTGTTCATGTTCAGTCAGGAAATTTTTAATAATCTGTCAGTTAAAAAGATTGAATGAATTACTCTCTACCTATTTGCTGTGAAGTTTCATACAAATGACTCTCAGTGGTTTAGTTTCCTCATCTGCAAAATGGCAAAAATAATAATAGCTGACAGAAGTGTTGGAAAGATTTGAAAAGTTAATACACATAAAGTGCTAAGTGTAGTGTGTCACACATAGTAAGTGCTCAATAATCTTTAGCTATTATTTACCAAAATGATTCTCATGATCATTATCACAACTTTCCATTAACTTAGAGTAGACAAAGGAAAATGCTGAAGAAAAATACTTCCAAGTAGCCTGATCACTTATGTGTGCACCCATGCATATACACACAAATGCACATATATAACTAGATCCAAGGTACTAGATTTTCAATTCCACTCTCTCAAGAAGCACCTTAAAAGGCAGAATAAAAGTCCTTAATCAGCCTTGGCAAGAAAGTTACATTACAGATAAAGTGAAAACCTGAAGAGAAAGAATGCCAGGGAGTTTTTTCTGGCTCCTGAAATTCCCCAAGTATCTTTCCAAGTGCCGGTTTTCCCAAACTAAGTATCATCTGAGTCTAATAAGAAAATTAAGCACTAATAAAAATCACAACTGACTGTTAACTAAAAATATCCTAGAATCTTTTGTATTAGGAGATGACTTTATCATTTATCATCCAAACCGGGACACTTTTGAAAATAAAAGAAAGTGCGTTTAGTAATCATGCCCAGAGAAGAAACATAAGCCAGTATGTTCTGGGCCAATCAGTATGCATGGCCATCCTGTGTATTAGGTAGCATGACCTGACAGGAAAAGCTCAGTCCTTCAGGCAGAACTTCCTGTTCAAACTTATTTATGGATTAGTCATTGAAATATTCTGTGCCTCAGTTTCCTCACATGTAAGATAGAGCAGACACAAAGCAAAGGAAACAAGGCTACTTACAAATTTGTTGCTGTTTGACGCTTACCAGGAGGAGACTGGGTTCTGCCTTCTGCAATCTTTACCAATCAGATTTTTAATGCTTCCTTCATGTTGGTAGGGGAGTTTTTGACCCTAGTTTGATCCTCTCATCCTATCATGGCAACCATCCTATTCAGGTTGGCTTCATCTACAATAAATTCTATGTTAATGCAGGTTCTGGGGTCAGTCACCAGGCAGACTTAATCTTAGTACATCTACCCTATTAATGAAATTTTCATTCTGAAATACGTTTCGAAACCTATGACCATAAATCCTAACTCTACAATGATCTTAGTTAACCCTGTCAGGAGTTAGCACCATAGGTCTTTCCTCTTTATTCATTTATTTATTTATTTATTTATTTATTTAATTTTACAGACTGCATTTTAATTCATCGTACACAAATGGGGTACAACTTTTTGTTTCTATGGTTATGCATGATGTAGATATGTACCATTCATGTAATCATACATGTACATAGGGTAATGATGTCTGTCTCATTCCACCATCTTTCATACCCCCGCCCCCTCCTCCCTCTCATTTCCCTCTATGTAATCTAAAGTTCCTCCATTCTTCTCTTACCTCCTGCCTCCCCGCCCCCATTATGTATCATCATCCACTTATCAAGGAAAATATTTGGCCTTTGGTTTTTTGGGATTGGCTTATTTCACTAAGCATGATATTCTCCAATTCCATCCATTTATTCACAAATGCCATAATATTATTCTTCTTTATGACCAAATAATATTCCATTGTGTATATATACCACAGTTTCTTTATCCATTCTTCTGTTGAAGGGCATCTAGGTTGGTTCCACAATCTAACTATTGTGAATTGAGCTGCTATAAACATTGATGTGGCTGTCACTGTAGTATGCTAATTTTAAGTTCTTTGGGTATAAACCAAGGAGTGGGATAACTGGGTTGAAAGGTGAGTCCATTCCAAGTTTTCTGAGGAATCTCCACACTGCTTTCCAGAGTGGCTACACCAATTTGCAGCTCCACCAGCAATGTACGAGTGTGCCTTTTTCCCCACATTCTCTCCAACACCTATTATTGCTTGCATTTTTGATAATAGCCATTCTATTTGGAGTAAAATGAAATCCTAGAGCTCCTTGACATATCTCTTAATCCAATCCCTTTGTTTCTGCCTGTTTATGCTCACAGTTAGTATACCTGATATTTTTCTAAAGTTACTTGATTATTCATTAGCCTTAAAAGTAATTTAAAGAAAACCTGTGACCCTGCCATGTTTTTGGTTTGCATTTTACTGCTTATTACTAACTACAACCCAACACCAACTACTTGGGAGGCTGAGGCAGGAGAATCAGAAATTCAAGGTCAGCCTGGGCAACTTAGTAACATATTGTCTCAAAATAAAATTTAAAAATGGGCTAGGAATGTATGCCCATGGGATTTGAAATCTTGTGTAACACCTGCTGGGGATGTAGCTCAGTGGTAGTGCGCGTGCCATAGCCTGCGTGAGGCCTTGGATTTAATCTCTAGCAATCCCTCCAGTACTGGGAGAAAGGAAGGAAGGAAGGAAGGAAGGAAGGAAGGAAGGAAGGGAGGGAGGGAGGGAGGGAGGGAGGGAGGAAGGAAGGAAGGAAGGAAGAAGAGAGAGAAGGAGGAGGAGGAGAGGAGAGGAGAGGAGAGAAAAAAACAATGGTACATCAATCAACACAGGTACAGAGCCCTACTATGTGCCAAGAACTGTGCTAGGCACTCATAGTATTGCTTTATTTGGTGCTTATTATTTGCCAGGCATGGTTCTAAGCACACATATATGTTAATTCATTAATCTCTGCAACAATCTCAAGAAGTGGATGACATTATTATTATTATTATCCCATTTTATTTTTTTTTTTTACTTTTTTGCTGAAATGGGGATTGAACCCAGGGGTGCTTTACCATTGGGATACATATCCAGCCCCCACCTTTTTTTGAGATAGCGTCTCACTAAATACATATGAATGGTCTTATACAGTTTTATCCCCCCCTCCCCTCGCAGGAGGGATTGCTAGAGATTAAATCCAAGGCCTCACGCAGGCTATGGCACGTGCACTACCACTGAGCTACATCCCCAGCAGGTGTTACACAAGATTTCAAATCCCATTTAGTTTTACAGGAATTAAAGGAAAATGGGAATTAAAGGAAAAGGCAGGCTTACCACTATATTTCCATTTTGTAGGAAGGAAAGCCAAGACCATGCCGAGTTAGCTCTGGTTTCCAAAGCTCTGCACCCTGTCCTCTCCAAGACCCCTCATGCTTCACGCTGACCAACCCCTGAAAAGTAATTCCAGGTTCCACCAAAAAGCAGAGCTTGTGACACTGTGGCTTGATGGGGAGCTGGTTTCCATGGCTCACCTATGCAATGTGAGTGCTTATGCAATCTGCAGCAGGCTCCAGGAAACAGATCCAGGGAACAATAGCCTCTGCTGCCATGGCCCTTTTCATCCTGTCCATCTTTGCAAGTGAATGCTGCCCCTGGCCACAGCCCTGAATTCTTTCCACTTATTAACATTTTGGGGAATATGGAAGGTCAAATGTCAGGTGAGAACGACTCTAAACTTTTACATTTGTTAACTGGATGTTCACAAAGCCCTTTCACATTTCATCCTCATAATAAGCCTGGGACTTGATCAGGGCAGTTCACAGGTAAGAATGAATCCTGGTCGGGGTTCTGTTTGGAAATGCGGGGGAAAGTCTCCGTGCCGTATAGGTACTGGGAATGGATACCCAGAAGGACATTCAACCCCCAAAGCAGCAACCAATGATATATATCTGTGGAGAATGTCACACAGAAAATGAAATAAAATCTAGGGATCCAATCAGATGCAGAGAATGTAGATACAGAATAATGTACAAGAAAAGAACCAAAAGCTTGGTGGTTTTCGACGCTCGATGAAACATGGGAATTTAGAGGAGTGTCTGTCTTCCTTTGTACTTGGATTTGACCCTTTAATGTTTCTCATTGTTGTACAGTTTTTCATTTAGCACACTTATGAATACAACTATATACATATGATTTCACTTTATTTCATTTCATTTTCCAAATCAAATTGTGTTTAGATATCAATAATTTGTATAAAGATTTCTGTTTAATTAAATGACTTAATTTTATTTAATCATGTGATCTGACACAAAATGAAAGTTAAAATTGCTTCCCAAGATCACATTTTAATCAGAGGCTTCTTAGAAATGCTGGTTTCTAGAGTTCTATAAAATTCTAATTAAATAAGTTCCTTGGAAACCACAAAAAAAAAAAAAAAGAATGAATCCTGGAAAGATTGATTTGCCTAATGTCATACAGATAATCAATGACTGAATTATTTTTATCTGTCTCTTGAAACAGAGTCTTCTGCATGATCCCAGTGAACACCTCTTTCAAAATTCTTTAAAGATGGGGAGACTAGGGAACATGCAGTCTCAAAAAAATACAACTAACCCGTGTGAAACAAGGATCAGTAAAAGAGAGTTTCAAATAAACTTGCAGATAAGGACAGAGATGACTGTTGGGGACTTGAGGGCAGCTGTGGGTATTGAGAACAGTGGTAAAATAATACATGTAAGATACTACTTTCACTAAAATGAGGCTAGTAAATGCAGTAATGAGTGTTTTCAGAAAATTATTTTGATCAGATAAGAGTTTTATTTGCCTTTAAGATAAAAGGCAAGGGGTTGGGAAGAGTTAAGAACCTCTGGGATGGAAAAGAAATCTAAGAATACAATTTCTCCAGCTAAGGGTATATAGTTCAGTAGTAGAACATGTGCCTAGCATGTGTGAGGCCTGAGGCTCCAACCCCCAAACCAGAAGAAAAAAAAAATCCTATTTTCTTCAAGGGCAGGGTAGTGAGCCTGAACATATTGCCCCTGGGGCCAAACTGCCCCACACAGTCACCTTGTTTCCATAATTCTCAAACCTCTCTTCACCCTGACAGGTTTAAACATTCCTTCTTTCATTTCTTCATGAAATGAAGACATCATCAAAACTGATGTCATCTCTGTCAGAATCATAACCAGGATGGTGAAACACATGTAATGGCATATCTGACTGCATTCAGAGCAAAAAATTGACCACCGCAAAATACCACAATGTGATGATAGGGGAGCAGAAGAGAGACTTTCTGGAGCAGTTCAGTGATATGTTTCACTCTTTTATGATGCTGCAGAGGAGGGTGGACTTTCTTCCCACCACAGAGGAGAGCAGGTCAGCATTGGCAAGGGGAGAGGATCAGTTGCAGTCGAAGGTGTACACCTCCCCACCAGGTGCAAACCTCCCCACCAGGTGCAAGTCTGCAGCTCCAGCAACACTGTGGGCAGGAATTCCTGGCATCCAAGGATTGAGTCACCAGGGACAGTAAGGAAGAATTCTGGGCCTGTCTGAAATAAGAGACTGTATTTTTCTATTAAAAGTCTACCTCACAACAGAGCAGGCAGAGGCTGGACTTGGAATGACTCTGCCCTTCTGAGGTTTCCTAAGGGTATTAACTTGCCTCACTGCCAACAATATCTGGAAACCCATTGTAGGCAGCAGTGAATGAATGCCTTGGAATGGAAAGGACTAGGAAAATAGATGCAGACAACAGAAGAATGAGATGACAAAAACTCTATTCTATAAGGCAAGTATAGTACAAAGACCAGTGACATTCAGTGACAGGACAGCTAGCTGTTCCTCAGAATTCCTTCAAAGAAAAAATAGTAGAATGGGTCAATGAGGACTAGAGCATTAGAGTCCAAAAGGAACACGGATGAGATCATGCATGGATGTCAACACCCTGCTACCCTGTAGGGAGGTTTACAGGAATCATATCCTCAGGCCCTGCAGGTCACTTCAACTTTTAGTTAGAACTTGGAAGAGCTCAATGGTGGGTCTATTTCTCAAGAAAGTATACTGCAGCCCCATTCAGTTCCCTAACTCCTCATAGCATCAAGGGTAAAGTGGTTAATTACTACCCCAAACCCCCAAATCTCTTCTAAAGCAGCAATGTTATTTCTTCTCTTATCCAAAATTCCATGTTGGTGCAGTCCATTTCTGTCATAATTCCAAAGAGCAGTATTGTACACGTAAACATACAAACTGATGTGATAAATTGTTTTCATTTGTTGTGGAAGTGAGAATACCCAGGACTCTAACTTGGTCTCAAGATAAGTCAGAGGGGTAGAGGTTGGTGGTATAGCTCAGAGGCAGAGTGATTGCCCAGAATGTGAGGCCCTAAATTAAATCCCAAACACTGAAGAGAGAGAGACAGAGAGAGAGAGAGAGAGAGAGAGAGAGAGAGAGACTGATTCAGAACCTCAGCTACTACATCCTAAAACAAGGAGTAAGGATACAGGATAAGGAGTAAGGATACAGAATATTCCACTGTCCTTTGGCATCTAAGGAGGAAGAAAAGTCAATCAGTTCTTTAAAGAGTTGGGTGTTGGACAGCTACTAATAAAGGAACCAAATTCCAAATGTCATATGGGTCTGGCGCCATCTGGCGAATTTTGAGAGCATAGCATGCTGATTGATGCTATCAGTGTCTTCCTACTGCCGTCTTGTGGCATGTGGCGAGACTACATGTGAGCATTACTATAACACGACATTACTACTGAGAATATGCTGTTATGCTGTGAATGTTAGATAATAAAATATTTTAATTACCACCAGATACTTTTGAAACAGACTGAATCTTCCCCGCTGCCAATATTAGGAGGATACAGATGCTGGCTCCAGGAGGTCTGGGCTCCTTTGCTTATGTTAAGGAAGTTCCAGGAACTCAGGAAGAAGGAAAACCAGTGAAATTCCTTTTGGCCATAAAGGCTCTGTGGAATCACTGTGTTTTTTTCTAATAGTAGGTAGGAGATACCATATGGAGAACGGATATATAGAAAAGAAGTAAGAGAGGTTAACACCCCTAAGCCTTCAGTTCACCTAAGGCTACCTGAAGGCCCTTCCTGTGAGGGGAATCTGGGTCATCTTGCAGTTAAAAGGAGCAAGCTGGATGGCCAAAAGAGAATTTAAAGATCAGGGGAAATCCCTCATCTTGGACTTGCTTAATAACCCAAGGGACTGACCTAAAGTTAAGTTGTTGGTAGTTAACATATTATTAACATTGTGGTTTGCTCCCCCTCTGTGCATTTTTGTGGAGGTAGGGAAGAAACTTATATATGGACAGTAGAGAAGAAACTGGTAAATTCAGTTGTCAATCAAGGTGCCAGTCAATCACAGATCTACCCAGAGGAGAAGGGGGAGAACTAGTACAGCCCAATTAAAGTGAGTTCCATTATGTATGTTACCAAAAGCTTATCCTTGTCCCTGATACTAATCCAATAATGGGGATGTGGTTTAGAGAAAAAGGAAAAAAGTTTTATTACTTTGCTAGCAAAGGGGAAACACAGGGGACTCCTGTCCCAGAGGCTGTGATTCTGCCCATCAGGGAGAAGAGAAGGCTTTTACAGAGGTGATTCAAAGGTTGCATTTGAGGTGTGCTTTGACTGGTGAGGGGAGTGGGGTGAAATTCAATTGCTATTTGGGAGAGGGAGAAGAGGAAAAAACATCATTTTAAAATAAGCCTCAGTGGGAGAGCGGCATGGGCTATATTCAAACATGATGTGGACCACAATTATATTTTCCTACTGTTGATTTCTCTCTTCTGTTTTGATGGAAAAATGAGCACCAACATCTCCAAGCTGCTTCCTGCTGAGAGAGGGTGAAGTTGGGGGGGAGCGACCTGAAGTCCTTGTTCTATATCAGGTGAGGCAGGGACATTAAGGATATTTAGCATCAGGGCACTCCAGAGATCCATGGTGGCAATTGATGGGTGATTGGACAAAGCCATACATAGGACAGGAATCGTGCTAGGAAAAAAATAAACAAGACAGCAAAGCCTTAGTTTTTTTTGTAAACAAGTAACACAAAAGCAATTAATATTTCAGTCAGTCTCTGAAAACCATGAAGATAGTAACTCATTAAAACTTAAGGTAGAATCCAAAAAGCCATTGATTTGTGAGTGGGAGCCGTTTAAGGCTTTAGAAACATTGGCAGAGTTTTTAGAAACATATACATTTAGTTTTTATGATAGCACAGGAGTCCCCTTCAGCTGTAGTTAAGATATCTAATGTCATCTGATTTCTGTAAAATAGCTTTCTCATTAGCATTACCTCTGTGTTTAGTAGAGGGATCCCTTTAGGTGTGTCATTTAGGGCTTTCTTGGTAAAGTTGTTTAGGACTTTTGTGTGCCACATTGCATCTTTTAGACCAATCTGAGGGATAAATATTTGGGCTAGATAATCATACCAGTGAAAAGCTGATCAAGTTTATCTATGTAGGAAGTTAGGAAGATTTGTTTAAGTCTATGAGATCAAGCTCAAATTAACTCAGTACAAACTTGTGACTTTGGAGTCTTTTGTGATAGTTATTACTATGTACTCCCACACAAGAATTCTTCCTTTATAGCCTCCAGGTTTATGTACTTTTGGTAGGACTGACATAAATGTACATCTCAAGTTACATTAAAAGAAACTTTGTATTTTCTTTTAAATGTCTATGTATGACTACACTTTAGTTATATTTCTCCTGCCAGGCGTTTAAGATCAAGTTGGTCAAAATTGACTTTTTTTTTTTTTAATTCTGAGGGTCAGCTGAGATTCCTCAGTGATCACTCTTGGAAATATACAAAAAGCCTCTTGACTCCTTTAATCTTCCTCCACCAGTTGCCAGTTACATTCTCAGTAAAATACTCCATGAGGAGGAAATGGAAAAAAAAATGAAAACCAACAAAGGGAGGAATTACACTAGAGGAAAGGTCAATCCAAGGAGAAACTAAGTCAAGTTAAAAACAACAATAACAAAAAATGGCAAGGAACACAAATCATATCTCAATAATAACCCTGAATGTTAATACCCTAAGTTCATAAGTCAAAAGACATAGACTGGCAGGTCAGATTTTTAAAAAAGACAAAACAATATGTTGTCTTCAAGAGACTCACCTCCTAGGAAAATACAACCATAGACTGAAGGTGAAAGGTTGGAAAAAACATATCACTCATATGGACTGTTTAAACAAGCAGGGGTTCCATCCTCATATCAGACAAAGTGGACTTCAAACCAAAGTTAGTCAAAAGGGATAAAGAAGGACATTCATACCACTTAAGGGAATCGTACACCAACAAGACATAATAATCATAAATATATATACCCCAAACAATGGAGCACCCACATACATCAAACAAACCCTTCTCAATTTCAAGAATCAAATAGACCACAACACAATAATACTTGGAGACTTTAATACACCTCTCTCACCACTGGCTAGAGCTTCCAAACAAAAACTAAACAAAGAAACTATAGAATTAAATGATTCAATCAATGATTTAGACTTAATAGACATATACAGAGTATTTCATCGATCTTCTTAGCAGCACATGGATCCTTCTCTAAAATAGACCATATGGTATGCCACAAAGCAACTCTCAGTAAACAAAATAATAGAAATCCTACCCTGCATGCTCTCAAATCATAATGGAATGAAAATAAAAATCAATGATAAAATAAAAAAGTAGAAACTACTCCAACATCTGAAGACTAAATAGCATGCTATTGAATGACGAATGGACAAAAAAAGAAATCAAGGAGGAAATTAAAAAATACAGGTAAATGAGGACACTGATTAAACATGTCAGAATCTCTGGGATGCTATGAAGGCAGTGCTAAGAGGAAAGTTCATTGCACTGAGTTCATATGTTAAAAGAATAAAAAATCAGGAAATAAATGACCTAACATTACATCTCAAAGCCCTAGAAAAAGAAGAACAAATCACACCAAAAGCAGCAGAAGACAGGAAATAATTAAAATCAGAACTGAAATCAATGAAATTGAAACAAAGGAAACAATCCAAAAAATGGACAAAACAAAAATTGGTTCTTTAAAAAATAAATAAAATTGATAATCCCTTAGCCATACTAACAAAGAGAAAGAGAGAGAAAACTCAAATTACTAAAATTTGTGATGAAAAAGGAACTATTATGATGGAATACTACTGAAATACAGAAGGCAATTAAAAACTATTTTGAAAATTTATACTCAAATATAATAGAAAATCTTGAAGACATCAACAAATTTCTAGAGACATATGATCTTCCCAAACTGAATCATGAGGACATACACAATTTAAACAGATCAAGCAATGACATAGAAGATGACATCAAAAGCCTACCAACCGAGAAAACCCCAGGACCAAACAGATTCTCCACCGAGTTCTACAAGACCTTAAAGAAGAATTAACACCAATACTCCTCAAATTATTCCATGAAATAGAAAAGGAGAGAACCCTTCCAATTTCAACCTATGAAGCTAGTATCACCCTAATACTAAAACCAGACAAAGACACATCAAGGAAAGAAAACTTCAGACCAATATCCCTCATGAATGTAAATTCAAAAATTCTCAATAAAATTCTGGCAAATCACATACTAAAACATATTGCAAAGATAGTGCACCATGGTCAAGTGGGATTTATCCCAAGGATGCAAGGTTGGTTCAAAGTATGGAAATTAATAAACATAATACATCACGTCAATAGACTCAAAGACAAGAATTATATGATTATCTTAATAGATGCATAGAAAACATTTGACAAAAATACAACACTTCTTCATGTTCAAAACACTAGAAAAACTGGGGATAGTAGGAACATACCTCAACATTGTAAAAGCTATCTATGCTAAACCCATGGCCAACATCATCCTAAATGGAGAAAAATTGAAAGCATTCCTCCTAAAAGTTGGAACAAGGCAGGGATGCCCTTTTTCACCACTTCTACTCAACATCATCCTTGAAACCCTAGCCAGCGCAATCAGACAGATGAAAGAAATCAAAGGTATATGAATAGGAAAAGAACTCAAACTATCACTATTTGCTGATAAAATGATTCTATATTTAGAAAATCCAAAAAATTCCACCTGAAAACTTCTAGAACTCATATATGAATTCAGAAAATAGGAGGATATAAAATCAATACCCATAAATCAAATGAGTTTTTAACATAAGCAATGAATCCACTGCAAGAGAAATTAGGAAAACTACTCCATTCACAATAGCCTCAACAAAACTATAATACTTGGGAATCAATCTAACAAAAGAGGCAAAAGACCTCTGCAATGAAAACTACAGAACACTAAAGAAAGAAATTGAAGAAGACCTTATATGATGGAAAATTCTCCCAGAATTAACATTGTCAAAATGGCCATACTACCAAAAGTAATATACAGATTCAATGAAATGCCTATTAAAATCCCAATGACATTCTTCATAGAACTAGAAAAAGCAATCATGAAATTCATTTGGAAAAACAAGGCAATCCTCAGCAAAAAGAGTGAAGCAGGAGGCACCACACTACCAAACCTTAAACTAATCTACAGAGCAATAGTAACAAAAATGGTATGGTATTGGCATCAAATAGACATGCAGAGCAATGGTACAAAATAGAAGACACAAAGACAAACCCACATAAATACAGTTATCTCATACTAGACAAAGGTGCCAAAAATATACATTGCAGAAAAGATAACATATTCAACCAATGGTGGTGGGGAAACTGGAAATCCACATGTAACAAAATGAAATTAAAACTCTCTCACCCTGCACAAAAATCAACTCAAAGTGAATCAAAGACTTACGTACTAAAACAGAGACCCTGCACCTAATAGAAGAAAAAGTAGGCCCAAATCTTCATCATGTTGGCTTAGGACCTGACTTCTTTAACAAGACTCCTAAAGCACAAGAAGTAAAACTAAGAATCAATAAATGGTATGGTTTCAAACTAAAATGCTTCTTCTCAGCAAAGGAAACAATCAATAATATGAAGAGAGAACCTACAGAATGGAAACAATCTTTACCACACTTACCTCAGATTGAGCACCAATCTCCAGGATATATAAAGAACTCAAAAAAACAACACCAAAAAAAAAATAAAATAACCCAATCAGAACTGAACAGACACTTCACAGAAGAAGAAATACAATCAACAAACATATGAAAAAGTGTTCATCATCGTTAGGAATTAGAGAAATGTAAATCAAAACTGCTCTCAGGTTTCATCTCACTTCATTCAGAATGGTAATTATGAAAAATACAAGCAATAATTAGTGTTGGCAAGGATGTGGTAGAAAAGGTACACTCATACATTGTTGGTGGAACTGCAGACTGGAACAACCACTTTTTTTTTTTATTAAAATCTTTTTTATTTTTACAGACTGCATTTTGATTCATTGTACACAAATGGGGTACAACTTTTTGTTTCTATGGTTGTACACAATGTAGATTCACACCATTCATGTGATCATACATATACATAGGGTAAAACTGTCTGTTTCATTCTACTATCTTTCCATCTCCCACCCACTCCCACCCCATTTTCCTCTAAACCATCCAATGTTCCTTCATTCTTCTCTTCCCCCCATTGCCCCCACTCATTATTTATTGTCATGCACTTATCAGAGAAAACAGAGCAATAGTAACAAAAATGGTATGGTATTGGCATCAAATAGACATGCAGAGCAATGGTACAAAATAGAAGACACAAAGACAAACCCACATAAATACAGTAAATATGCTAATTGGTTTTGGTTTTTTGGGCTTGGCCTATTTCACTTAGCATATTTTTCAGTTTCATCCGTTTACCAGCAAATGCCATAATTTTATTCTTCTTTATGACTGAGTAATATTCCATTGTGTATATATACCACAGTTTCTTTATCCATTTGTCAATTGAAGGGCATCTAGGTTGGTTCCACAATCTAGCTATTGTGAATTGAGCTGCTATGAACATTGATGTGGCTGCATCATTGTAGTATACTGAATTTAAGTCCTTTGGGTATAAACCGAGGAGTGGGATAACTGGGTTAATATGTGAGTTCATTCCAAGTTTTCTGAAGAATTGCAATACTGCTTTCCAGAGTGGCTGCACCAATCTGCAACTCCACCAGCAATGTATGAGTGTGCCTTTTTCCCCACATCCACGCCAACATTTATTATTGCTTGTGGTCTTGATTATAGCCATTCTAATTAGAGTTAGATAAAATCCTAGGGTGGTTTTAATTTGCATTTCTCTAATTACTAAGAATGATGAGCACTATTTCATCTACTGATGAAATCGTACTTCATCTACTGATGAAATCACCTGATATCTTCTTTTGTTAAGTGTTTGCCTATTCCCTTAGCCCATTTATTGATTGGGTTCTTTATATTTTGGTTGTAAAGTTTTTTAAGTTCTTTATAAACTTTGGAGAAGAGTGCTCTGTCTGAAGTGTGTGTGGAAAAGATTTTCTCCCACTCTGTAGGCTCTCTTTTCACATTATTGATTGTTTCTGTGCTGAGAAAAAACTTTTTAGTTTGAATCTATCCCATTTATTGATTCTTGCTTTTATTTCTTGCGCTATTGGGGTCTTGTTAAGGAAGTCTGGTCCTAAACCAGCGTGATGGTGATTCAGGCCTACTTTTTCTTCTATTTGGTGAAGGGTCTCAGGTCTAATTCCTAGATCCTTGATCCATTTTGAGTTGAGTTTTGTACAGGGTGAGAGATGGGGGTTTAATTTCATTTTACTGCATATGGATTTCCAGTTTTCCCAGCACCATTTGTTGAAGAGGCTATCTTTTCTCCATTGTAAGTTTTTGGTACCTTTATCTAGTATGAGGTTACTGTACTTCTGTGGGTATGTCTCCATGTCTTCTATCCTGTACCATTGGTCTACCTATCTATTTTGGTGCCAATACCATGCTGTTTTTGTTACTATTGCTCTATAGTAGAGTTTAAGGTCTGGTATAGTGATACCTCCTGCATCACTCTTCCTGCCCAGGATTGCTTTGGCTATTCTGGGTCTTTTGTTCTTCCAGATGAATTTCATGATTGCTTTTTCTGTTTGTCATAGGGATTTTAATTGGAATTGCATTAAATCTGTATAGCGCCTTTGGAAGTATGGCCATTTTGATAATATTAGTTCTGCCTATCCAAGAACATGGGAGATCTTTCCATCTTCTAAGGTCTTCCTTAATTTCTTTCTTCAATGTTTTGTAGTTTTCATTGTAGAGATTTTTACCTCTTTGGTTAGATTGATTCCCAAGTATTTAATTTTTTTAAGGCTCTTGCAAATGGAGTTGTTTTCCTCATTTCCCTTTCAGATGTTTCTTCGCTTGCATATAAAAATGCTTTAGATTTATACGTGTTGATTTTATAGCCTGCTATTTTGCTGAATTCATTCAGAAGTTTTCTGGAGGAGGTTTTTGGATCCTCTAAATAGAGAATCATATCATCAGCAAATAGTGACAGCTTAAGTTCCTCTTTTCCTATTTGTATCCCTTTAATTTCTTTAGTCTACCTAATTGCTCTGGCTAGAGGTTCAAGGACAATGTTGAACAGAAGTGGTGAAAGAGGACATCCCTGTCTTGTTCCCGTTTTTAAAGGGAATGGTTTTAGTTTTTCTCCATTAAGAATGATGTTGGCCATGGGCTTAGCATAAATAGCCTTTCCAATGTTCAGGTATGTTCCTGCTATCCCTATTTTTTCTAGTGTTTTGAGCATGAAGGGGTGTTGTATTTTGTCAAAAGTTTTCTATGCATCTATTGAAATAATCATATGATTCTTAACCTTAAGTCTACTGATGTGATGAATCACATTTATTGATTTCTGGATGTTAAACCAACCTTGTATCCCTGGGATGATCCCCACTTGATCATGGTGCACTATCTTTTTAATGTGTTTTTGTATGCAACTTGCCAGAATTTTGTTAAGGTGTTTTGTGAGTATATTAATCAGAGATATTGCTCTAAAGTTTTCTTTCCTTGATGTGTCTTTGTCTGGTTTTGGTATCAGAGTGACACTAGCTTCATAGAATGAATTTGGAAGGGTTCCCTCCTTTTCTATTTCATGAAATACTTTGAGAAGTAGTGGTATAAGTTCTTCTTTGAAGGTCTTGTAGAACTCAGCTGAGAATCTGTCTGGTCCCAGACTTTTCTTGGTTGATAGGCTTTTGATGGCTTCTTCTATTTCATTGCTTGAAGTTGCTCTGTAAAATTGTGTATGTCCTCCTGGTTCAGTTTGGGAGGAATATATGTTCCTAGAAATTTGTCAATGTCTTTGAGATTTTCTATTTTGTTGGAGTATAGATTTTCAAAGTGGCTTCTAATTATTTTATGTATTTCAATGGGTGTCTATCATATTTCCTTTTTCATCACAAATTTTAGTAATTTGAGTTTTCTCTCTCCTTCTCTTTGTTAGTGTAGCTAAGGGTTTATCTATTTTTTTTTTACTTTTTCAAAGAACCAACTTTTTGTTTTGTCAATTTTTTGAATGGTTTCTTGTTTCAATTTCATTGATTTCAGCTCTGATTTTCATTATTTCCTGTCTTCTACTACTTTTGGTGTTATTCTATTCTTTTTCTAGAGCTTTGGGATGTAGTGTTAGATCACTTAGTTGTTGACTTTTTATTCTTTTCTTGAATGTGCTCCATGTAATGAATTTTCCTCTTAGTACCACTTTCATAGTGTCCCAGAGATTTTGATGTATTGTATCATCATTCTCATTGACCTCTAAGAATTTTTATATCTCCTCCCTGATGTTTTCTGTTATCCATGCTTCATTCAACAGCATATTATTTAGTCTCCAGGTATTGGAGTAGTTTATGTTTTTTATTTTATCAATGATTTCTAATTTCATTCCATTATGATCTGATAGAATACAAGGTAGTATCTCTATTTTTTTTGCATTTGCTAAGGGCTGTTTTGTGGCATAACATATGGTCTATTTTTGAGAAGGATCCATGTGCTGCTGAGAATAAAATGTATTCACTCATTGATGGATAGAATATTCTATATATGTCTGTTAAGTCTTTTATTGATTGTATTATTAATTTCTATGGTTTCTTTGTTTAATTTTTGTTTGGAAGATCTATCTAGTGGTGACAGCGGTGTGTAAAAGTCACCCAGAATTATTGTGTTGTGGTCTATTTGATTCCTGGAATTGAGAAGGATTTGTTTGATGCACATGGATGCACCATTTTGGGGGGCATAAATATTTACAATTGTTATATCTTCCTGATTTATGGTTCCCTTAAGCAGTATGAAATGTCCTTCTTTATTCCTTCTAACTTTGGCTTGAAGTTCACTTTATCTGATATAAGGATGGAAACCCCCACTTTTTTACTGAGTCCATGTGTGTGGTAAGTTTTTTCCCATCCTTTCACCTTTAGTCTGTGGATGTCTTTTTCTATGAGATGAGTCTCTTACAGGCAGCATATTGTTGGGTCTTTCTTTTTAATCCAATCTGCCAGTCTATGTCTTTCAATTGATGAGTTTAGGCCATTAAACTTCAGGGTTATTATTGAGATATGATTTGTATTCCCAGGCATTTGGGCTTATTTTTGGTTTTTAACTTGACTTGGCTTCTCCTTTGATTGGCTTTTCCAATAAGGTAGTTCCTCCCTTTGCTTACTTTCATTGTTGTTTTTCATCCCCTCCCCATGAAATATTTTTTGCTGAGAATGTTCTGCAGTGCAGGCTTTCTATTTGCAAATTCTTTTAACTTTTGTTTATCATGGAAGGATTTTATTTTGTTCCCAAATCTGAAGGTTAGTTTTGCTGGGTACAGGATTCTTGGTTGGCAACCATGTTCTTTCAGAGCTTGGAATATGTTGTTTCAGAGCCTTCTAGCTTTTAGGGTCTGGGTTGAGAAATCTGATGATATCCGTATTAGTTTCCTCCATATGTAATCTGATGCTTTTCTCTTGCAGCCTTTAAAATACTATTTTTATTTTGAAGGTTAGGCATTTTCATTATAATGTACCTTGGTGTGGATCTGTTGTGATTTTGTGCATTTGGTGTTCTGTAAGCCTCTTGTATTTGATTTTCCATTTCATTCTTCAGGTTAGGGAAATTTTCTGTTATTATTTCATTAAAAAGGTTTGTATCTCTGTGCCTTCCTCAATTTCAGTAATTCTTAAATTTGGTCTTTTCATGATGTCCCATAGTTCTTGGAGATTCTGTTCATGATTTCTTACCATCTTCTCTGTTTGGGCAACTTTATTTTCAAGAGTAAATATTTTATCTTCATTGTTTGAGGTTCTGTCTTCCAAGTGATCAAGTCTGTTGGTGATACTTTCTATTGAGTTTTTTATTTGGTTTATCGTTTCCTTCATTTCAAGGATTTCTGTTTGTTTGTTTGTTTGTTTGTTTTTCCAGGATCTCTATCTCTTTATTGAAACAATCTTTTGCTTCCTGCAGTTGCTCTTTTAACTGTTTATTGGAGTGATCATTCATTGCCTACATTTTCTCTCTTATCTCATTCTTTGCTTCATGGATCATTTTAATTATGTATATTCTGAACTGTTTTTCTGACATTTCTTCTACCATGCTGTCACTGGATTCTATTAATATAGAATCTTGGTTTGTTTGTAACACTTTCCTCCCTTGTTTTTCATGTGGGTCATGTATCTTCCCCTCTGGCAGTGTGGATCTGGGGTATTGCAGTTTCCCCCCTATTAGGCTTATAGTGACCCTACAGCTTTCCAAAACCTCTTCTTTAAGGGGAAGACCAATATTAGCAGCACCTAGTACAGAAAATATGCAGACCTAAACCAAATAACCCCTATGAAGATGTTAACAGTATTGTCATAATAAACAGAAAGAACGAGTATAACCAAGAGATTTTCAATGAGGTCTACAGTTTCTAATGAAGGACAAAGAGGATGGGAAGGGATGTAGGATGTAACTGTTAATGGGATAAGAAAAGAGGTACTAGATCATAGGAAGCCTGAAAGTGGAATCAAAAGAAGTTGGTTGTTAGCATGAGAAAAAGGAAAAGGAGACTCTGAGGAAACAGGTAAACAAAAGGAAAATAGAGCAAGAAAAGTAAAGAAATAAAAACTTTAAAATTTTCAAAAAGGAGAAAAAAGAAAAAAATCTACTCTGTAATAGTCATATAGTAATCAAACTTCCCCATCGTCAGTAGCCTGATGCATGAGAGGTACCTTACAATGAGCTTCCATTCTCTGGCAGGCATCTCAGAATGGGATTTGCCCCGCCTAAAGATGGTGGTTTCTGCTTCCAGGATAATTGAAGATGGCTGCACTAGCTTCCAAACGTGTTGGTAAATGGGGAACCAAGTCTGTGTGGGGCACAGTTGGTTGGGCTAGGGTCCTGGAGGTGGGGCATGGTCAGTCCACTCAGGGATCCTGCAGGTCCTGGCTGTTGTCCCAAAATGATGGCAGCCACATGTAACCAAACCTGTGGGTACTGTGACAATGGACTTCCCCGCAACAGCAGGCTGCAGGCAATCTGCTGGTGGTCTGTGGGCGGCCTGCAGGCTAATAGTGGATGATTGGCAGGTGGATCTCGGGCAGTGGGTGATGGGTAGGTGAAAGGCAGGCAAACGGGCAAATGGTGGATGACAGGCAGCAATCAGTGATCAATCTGCACTCAAAAAGTAGGCAATATGCTGGCAGATGGCAGGTGATCACTGTGGACGAATGGGGTAAATGGCAGCGAATCAATGAGCAGCAGAGACTGCCTCACAGAGAAACAGATTTTCCTCTGCTTGAATCCTGAGTTAGAGAGAGACCAAGAATGCAGCCTCCCTCTAGTCTGCCATCTTGGATCTCCCACCTGCCTTTTGTCTTATAATAATAAGGGGCATTGCTTGTTCTGGCTTCTTTGAGATGAATGGGGGCAAAGAAGGGTTTAGGCTGGAACGCTGGGGAAGGGGCTATATTGGCTCATAAAGAGCAGTTTACAATCTGATTGGTGAGTGCCTTTACTCAATCTTGTAATAAAATTTTTCAGTCAATTTACCAGACAATGATTGTAAGAAGGGGGCCCATCAATAGAAGCATCCAGGGGAGAGTCTGGCCCAAAAGGTTCCAGGGAGGTGACTGCTGCTGTTCCTGGTGGCACTTCTTGATGTTCTCCTGGAGTTCAGCTATTTTTCCTTGGACTATTCTGGATTTGTTGGTGAAATAACAGCATTCGTCTCCTAAAAATACAAAAGTGCCTCCCTTGTCTGCCATTAGTAAGTCAATGGCTCTCCTATTTTGGAGAACCACATTGGCTAACAAAGTGACTTGGATTTGAAGAGATTCTAGGGAATCTGCCACCTAATCAAAATCCTCTTTCAATTTTGCGGAGAGTTTATAGTAAAGATGGGTGACTGTACCTATTCTTGCCACCCCCATACCAGCTGCTGCCAATATGCCTAATCCAATGAAGATTGGGGCAAGGATTGTCTTTTGCATCTGAGAGGTTGAAGTGGAGTCCAGGAGAGGGAGGAAAGGGCCAGTTCAACTTCCCCCTCAGAGTATATGGTTATATCAGGTGTGAGGAGGATAGGGAGGCAGAAGGTGGGAATATGGGATGGGGTGTCAGGTAGCAAAGAACGGAGCTTCCACAGAGGAAGAAGATGCCAGATTGACTCTGAGGTGGCTGAATGACAGTGTATGTTGTGTTGCATAGGGAACTGTTAGGTAGATACTGGAGTAGAGACATAGTGTGGGGGAGAGTGAAGCAAAGTAGGAAAATGACAGAAGTGTTAGGAGTGCCATCCCAGCAGGTGGAGTTAAGAAGAGTTGGTGTGCCCCAGGTTTTGTGAACCTGGAATTGCCAAGAGCCTAATGTTTTGGAATGTGTAGGAGAGAAAAAGAGAATAGAAGTTATCGCACTCCCTGCCCGCAGAGAGACACGACACCTGGTTTTTTTCAGCTCTTTATCGCGCGCGTCTGCCGTGGTTTCTCTCTCGCTTCTTCTTCCTTCTTTTGGGGGAAGCTACACCTCACTATATGCCCCCAAGCGACCAATCATCATACAGAGCACGAGGGGAGAGCGTGGACAGATACAGGCAGCATATACAGGCATGCAGTGATCATGCAACGTCCATGAGGGGGCCTCAACCAATCACTGAAACTTCCTCAAGTGACATCAGTTGTTTGCGCACAAGCTAGCTACACTCAACCACACTGGCATCCTGCCAGGCGCCATCTTGGCCTTGCCACACCTATGGCCAGGGGTCCCGGGCACCCCGACAGTTTTCCCTTCTATATTATAAAAATAAAGGCTCGGGACCGTGCCTGTCTTAGGCGGAGTGGTCAACCACCGTCCTTACCCGTCATTGGATAACTGCAGAGCATGCCACAGCTCCTGTCTTAGGTCGGTACGGGGTCACCTCCTTCCTTACCCGTATGACTACCGGTCCAGCATCGTGAGCCATACTTGTGGGGAACTGCCGGCCTCTAGGGCAGCCATGGCCTGATGGAAGATGATACGATCTCTAGCTTGATCTCGGCGCATGCGCATGATAAAGCGTGTGAGGAAGATAACAGTAATAACCATGAGTGTACACAGAGCTCCCATTCCTGCCCATTGCTTTACAAAGCTGAAAGAGGAGGATAACCAACTTAGCACTTCAGACATTGGAGCTACATCAACTCTAGTAGCATTAAGGCTAACAATTTGAGATCTAAGAATAGCAGTAAGATTATCAAATTCGTAAGACCAGTTGGTACGTAGCTGAACAGACAAGATTCTAAACAAGTTTGCTGCATAGCTGAAGTTATGGTAAGCTACAGGTGTAACGCACAGTCCCGCCAGATGATAAATACATCCCACGTTTAACAGTTCCTGTAAAATGTCCATTTGTTCTTGAAGTAAGTCCACTCGCTGGTTTACTAAAAGAATCCCTGCTTTTAAGTGTTGATCCACTGTCTGCTGAGTAGATAAGGCAGTAGCAGTCTGTTGAACCACGTTGTTGAGCGTAGCTGCAGATTGTACTGATGCAGTTAAGGCTACAGCTGCCGCAGTGGCTGCTGCCGCTGATGCAACTATGGCAGTAATGACTGCTGCGGTGATTCCAAAGTCCCTCTTATTTCTGGAAAGCAATACTGGCAATTCATCATCTGTAACAGAGACTGGCATAGGCAAGAAGGTAGGAATACGCATAATGACAGCTCATTTTTTGGAGGAGGAAGGGGGATGGGCTGTGAAGACCCTTGTTGTTCCTTCCCTAATCCTAGACCTTCTGTATACTTCATTTTTCTCATCATACGTGTTGCAGGTTTAGAATTAATGTTTGTTGTCAACTTAGCATTCATCTGAGTTAAGACATCCCTTCCCCATAAAGAAATAGGTATTTTACAAATATATGGTTGGAAAACCCCTGAATGACCCTCATTATCCCTCCAAGACAGTGAAGCAGCACTCTGGTTAGGCGATTGAGCCACTCCCAACCCTTGTAAATTTTGATTAGCTGTAACTATAGGCCAACCTTTGGGCCAAACTGCCTCACTTATTATACTTTTATCAGCTCCTGTGTCCAGTAATCCTATAAAAGGTTTATGCCCTACTGTTAATTGCATAATGGGTCTATCTTGGAGGTCCATAGTAAAATTAGCCCAGGGTCCGCCTGTAGACCCGAATCCTTTATCTCCTCTTGTTGTCTCCTTACTAGGCCATAAGGAATGCTGGCTAGGCAAAATTAACATTTGTGCTATTCTGTCTCCTGGAGAAATGACTGTAATCCCTTTGGGTGAAGAAACCATAGCCCTAACTTGTCCTTGAAAGTCTGGATCAATTACTCCTGGGTGGACTATAAGACCTCTTAGAGTAGAAGAACTTCTGCCTAGGAGCAATCCTACTGAGTCTGTAGGAATATTGCCATCCCAGTCTGTGTCTAACATCTGTACACCCATCTCGGGCGTTAGTACGAGTCTGGAGGTGGCACAGATGTCCAGTCCTGCGCTCCCTGAGGTGGCCCTTCTTTCTTGGGTTTCATCCCTTTTTCTGTTGGTGGATACCACTGCCGTGGTACTTGTTGAATTACCCCGTATATTTGTTGTGGGCCCCGGGGTGGGCCCCTCACCCCGTTTTTTTGAAGTTTAGAATTAGCCGATAGAAGATTTCCTTTTTTATCCCTTACTGAATGACATTCATTAAGCCAGTGATTCCCTTTCCGGCAACGAGGACACATTTTAGGCCCTGACCCATGCCGGGGAGACCCAGAAGGACAATTTGCTTTAAAATGACCCATTTGACCATAAGTAAAACAAGCCCCAGGAGTTCCTCGTCTTCCACCCCCTCGTTGACCTAAGGCTGCAGCAAGTGCGGTAGTTTGTCTATCAAGGGCTGCAACAAAGGCTGCACTATTTCCAGTGGACTCATTAATGTCCTTACAGACTCTTAAGTAAGTAGTCAAATCCTTATTTTTCCATGGCCTTATGGTGTCCTTGCACCATTTGTTTGCCTGTTCATATGCCAATTGTTTAATCAGTGGCATGGCCTGTTCTGCATCCCCAAAAATTCTTGAAGCCGTTTGTATCAACCTATCTACAAAGTCTGCATAGGGTTCATTACTTCCTTGAGTCACTTTTGACAACTGTCCTTGTAAATCCCCTGTTCCTTGTAAAGTTTTCCAGGCCTTGATAGCAGCCACAGCAATTTGAGCATATACTGCTGGATGAAAGTTAAGCTGTGCCTGTACTCCCTCATAGGGTCCTGTTCCCATTAGCATATCCCTGTCTACTTGTGGGTTTCCTGCAGCTGCGTTACGCCTTGCAGTATCTGTTGAAAGTTCCTGCCAAGCTGTTTTCCACATGAGGTACTGTCCTCCTGATAATGTGGCTCTAGCTAAATTAGTCCAATCCAAGGGCAACAGATTTAGAGACATCATGGTTTCCACCAGAGACACCGTAAAGGCTGATTGAGGCCCATAAGTACTGACAGCTTCCTTTAGCTGTTTGACCATCTTGAAATCTACAGGTTGGTGATAACGTTGTTGCTGTGCATCCTCAAACACTGGATAAATGGTAGATGTTAAAGAAGCCCATCCTTGATGTCTACTATAAGGTTCCTTTTCTATAGACTCCATTTGTGGTGCACTAGGCGCTACAGGCGCTAGAGGACGCTCAGAGCGCTCAGATCGCATTGTTAGCTTCCCAAATGTCTTTTCTAGTTCCTCCCCTGAAAGTTCCTCTTCTGAATCCTCCCCGCCTGAGTCACACTTCCCTCTGAGTGATGAGAACAAGACCGTTCCTCTTTAATCTCCTCTAAGACCTGACTTCCCTCTTCTAAAGGTCCTCTTAGGTTTCGTTTCTCTTTGTGCTGCAAACAAGATTTAATCAAAGACCAAATGGCTAAAGTTCCCACAGGAAGCGACTTTTGTTTTTCTGCTGTGCACAGATCTTCTCCTAACTGCTCCCACTGTGGTATATTTAACAACCCTTCATCTAAAAACCACGGAGAAACCTTTTCTATGGTATCAAGAAACGTTCGAGCTGTTTTTACTTTTAACGGAGTTCCGTGATTTTTCAGCAGCTCTCTGAGAGGCTGTTGCATTCTAATTTTAGACAGTTCTGTTCCCATGGTTAAATTTCACAACACTAAGAGCTAATCCAAGTACAAAAACAAACCACACAACTAACACAAAAATAACACACACCACACAAACAATCTGGTACCACTGCATCTACCTATGTAGACTCAATTTTGCTGGGTTCCCTACCCTGCACTGCCGGACTCAAGGTCTTGAAATGAATATCACTGACGGACTCAAGGTCTTAATATGAATAGCACTGACGGACTCAAGGTCTTAATATGAATATCACTGACGGACTCAAGGTCTTAATATGTAAATGAATATTTACCTTTTACTTTACCTGTAGAGCTCCCGGGTTTCGGCACCACCTATCGCACTCCCTGCCCGCAGAGAGACACGACACCTGGTTCTTTTCAGCTCTTTATCGCGCGCGTCTGCCGTGGTTTCTCTCTCGCTTCTTCCTTCTTTTGGGGGAAGCTACACCTCACTATATGCCCCCAAGCGACCAATCATCATACAGAGCACGAGGGGAGAGCGTGGACAAATACAGGCAGCATATACAGGCATGCAGTGATCATGCAACGTCCATGAGGGGGCCTCAACCAATCACTGAAACTTCCTCAAGTGACATCAGTTGTTTGCGCACAAGCTAGCTACACTCAACCACACTGGCATCCTGCCAGGCGCCATCTTGGCCTTGCCACACCTATGGCCAGGGGTCCCGGGCACCCCGACAAGAAGTAAGGAAGAGAAATGAGATTTCTTCTGGAAAGAAGTCATAGAGGGTGCATTGTATGTGGAGGGATGGGATTCGTTCCTGAAATTGGGCCAGGGAAGATATGACACAAGGGAAATACTGTTGTTCCATGGACAGGGTATCAACAAAAGACTAGTAACAGTACCAAGAGTGCATGAACCTACGGTTCCTCTAGGATCTGTGTCAATCTGATTGTAGTGGGATTTTTTAAGCTGCACGAGTACCTGGGACCCAGAGCAGGAGAAGGAGGCAGAGGAGGCGGCCATCTACAGAGGTCAGTTTAACCTTGCTGAGATGAAACCATGAGGGTCTTCTGGCAACCTTGATGGCTGTTGGGGTAGTCAGGAGAACTTGGGATGGTCCTGTCCATTTAGGGGATAGAGGAGAAGTATGAGGATTTTTGAGATACACCCAGTCCCAGGATGAGGGCGAAAGGTAGGTGGTGGAGAGGAGGGTTGTGGTTGAGGTAGAAGCCTATCCTCATGTTCATGGAGCAGATGCCTCCTTAGGAAAAGAGTGAGAAAGTAGTCATTGAGAGAACTCAGGGAAACAGGGGCAGACCCCAGGAGGAAAGGGCGGACTTACATAAGTTCAAAAGGGCTAATAAAGGAAGGGAAAGAGGAGAATGTGATTGGAGAATGTGAAAAGGATACTTTGAATAGATATAAATGTTGATAGATTTTCCTTTTGTCAATAGTAAGGCTTGGGTGATGGCAATAAGCTCAGCCTTTTGAGAGGTTGTGCCTAGGGGAAGAGTGTGCCTTATAATAGCAGCAGAGGAAACAATAGCATAGACTGCATGTCACTGTGTTTGGTGGATGAAGGAGCTCCCATCAATGAACCATGAGAGATGGGGGTTGCATAGGGTTCCTTCCTGTATATGGGAGGGGTGAGGGAGAATCTCACCCAAGACTTTCTGGCAGGAGTGTGTAACTGGTAGTTGAGGATTAGGAGGAAGGGTAGCAGGGTTTAGGGATGGGAAAGAGTGTAAGGACAGTGTGGGATCTTCAATGAAGGAGACCTGGAGGAGTAGAAAGCAGGAGGGGGCCATCACCTGAAAAGCCTTATGAGTCAGAAGGTCAGAAAGGTGATGGGGGGAGAGAATGGTGGTGTGTCATCCAAAGGTGAGTTTATTGCTATCCTGGGCTAAGAGAGCAGCTGCTGTGAGAGAGAAGAGACAGGGAGCCCAGCCCCTGGTGGTAGGGTCAAGTTGTTTGAAGAGATATGCCACAGGGGCAAAGGACCATTCTTTCTGTTGTCCCAAAAAGGCTGCTAAGCCCTCTCTCTCAACAACATAGAGAATAGAAAGTTGGGAGAGATTGGGGAGACTAAGTGTAGGTGCAGTAATGAGGGCCTTCTTTAGGGTTTTGAAAGAGGTAGAGATGGGATTAGAAGGATCAAGGGGCTCTTTAGGATCTCCTTTTGCTGCCTCATATAAAGGTTTGGCCAGCAAGTCAAAACTGGGAAGACAGAGGAGACCAGTGATACCCAGGAAGGAGAGTATGTCTCCCTTTGTGGTGAGGGTAGGTAGGTGGGAAATAGCTGACTTGCCATTGGCAGTGATTTCTTGACATGAGGGAGTGAGATGGACCCCAAGGTAGAGGACAGAGGTTCTAGATATCTGTGCTTTTGAAGGAGAAACACAGTACCCTTTCTCCCCCAGGAAGTTGAAGAGGATAATAGTGTGATTTTGATAGTCCTAAAAGGTGCAACTGCAGAGAAGGAGATCATCCACATATTGTAGGAGAAGACTGGGTGACAGAGAAAGAGAAGAGAGATCCTTAGCAAGTACTTGGCCAAAGAAATGGGGACTGTCTCAAAATCCCTGGAGAGAACTATTCAGGTGAGCTGTTGGGAATGATAAAAATCCAGGTCAGTCCATGTAAAAGCAAAGATATCTTGTGAGTCAGGATGTATGGGGATAGAGAAAAAGGCATCTTTTTTTTTTTTTTTTTTTTTTTTACTTTAAACAAATTTTTATTACACAAAGGTTGCACATAATTGGATATTTCTCTACTTTGTACACAGTTATTCTCCAGAAAGGTTGCTTCTGAACTTCTCATCTGGTGATGGCAAGCACTAAAATCCTGATTTTAGCAGAATAGTAACAGAAATGCCTCAGTGATTTAAGTTGAAAGCAGTACACTGGTACATGGCTCTTGCACCCAGTATCAGGAATATACAAATCTCTTTTTATTCAAAAATACAAAATAAATTATCTGTAGGCATGGACAATGACAGCAGTAAACCATTATATATTGTCAACTGAAACCAATAACTGATGGTTATAGTGATTTTCTTAAACATCAACTAGTCTTTTCTTCAGTCATTTTCTTCACTGACTTCTCTGAAGTTATTGGTGAGGAACCCTGCCTTGAGCTTCCTGTTACAGTTCATTAATAATGGTAAAGCACTATTCCGAGAGTTAGAACATGCCACCTCCCATACCACCTCCCATTCCACCCATTGCACCCATTCCAGAGTCCTTTTCTTCTTTAGGAATTTCTTTGACTACAACTTCTGCTATAGTTAACAGAGAAGCAACTCCAGCCACATCCAATAAAGCAGTTCTTACAACTTTGTTGGGTCAATGATTCCTTTTTCCACCATATTCACAAAATCTCCAAGCATAGCATCATAACCAACTTCTGAGGAACTCTGCAGAATTTTTGCAACTATCAGAGATCCTTCAACACCTGCATTCTTAGCAATAGTCATTGCAGGAATTTTGAGTGTTCTTTTAATGATTTTTATGCCAACTTTTTGATCTTCATTAGCTGGAGTTCATGAGTCCAAGGCTGGAATGCACCGAAGCAGAGCACAACCCCATCCAAAACAATGCCTTCTTAAACAGCAGCTCTTGTAGCATTGAGGGCATCTGTAACTCTTTCTTTTCATTCCCTTCAACATCATTTGTCCCACCAACCCTCAGTACAGCTACTCCATCTGAAAGTTTTGCCAGTTGTTCATTTAGTTTTTCCTTTTCATATTCACTAGTTGTGGTTTCTAATTGCTCTGTGATTTCTTGAATTTGAGCTTTATCTAAACCTTTTCCTTTTCATATTCACTAGTTGTGGTTTCTAATTGCTCTGTGATTTCTTGAATTTGAGCTTTATCTAAACCTTTTCCTTTCAAAAGCATGGCATCATCTTTGGTGACAATAACCTCTCCAACTTTTCCTAAGTCATGAGGCTGAACATCTTCAAAATTTAGGTTCAAACCCTCCTCACCAAACACTGTGCCACCAATAGTAATAGCCATATCTTTAAGTTGGTTCTTTCTGTTGTCACCAAAACCTAGAGTTTTAACTGCCACTACCTAAAGACCAACTTTTAGCCTGTTCAAAACAAGTGTACTTAGAGCTTCTTTATCAACATCTTCAGCAATTATGACCATGAGTATACAGTGAGTATTGGCAATTTCAAGAGCAGGTATGATGGACTGGATGCTAGAAATTTTCTTTTCACTCAATAGAACATAAGCATCCTATAATTCATATTTCTGACCTTTTGATATATTGACGAAGTATGGAGAAATATAGCCTCCATCATACTTCATGCCTTCAATAATTTCTAATTCATCATTGAGTGCGAGTGTTTTTCCATCCTTTACTATGATCACACCCTTTCTTCCAACTTTTCATTGCATCAGAAATGATGTTGCCAATTTCTTTGTCTCCATTTGCAGATATCGTAGCAACCTGGGCAATTTCTTCAGGAGTTGTCATAGGTTTAGACTGCTTCTTAAGTTCATCAATTACAGCATCAACAGCTAACATCACACCTCTCCTGATTTCCACAGGATTAGCACCTTTGCTAGTCTTCTCAAAGCCTTCCTTGGCAATAGTGTGCCAATACAGTAGCAGTGATGGTACCACCCCCAGCTCTTCATTTGTATTATTGGCAACATCTTGAACAAGTTTAGCTCCAATATTTTTGTATTTATTCTTTAAATCAATTAACTCTGCAACAGTCACACCATCTTTTGTTACTTTGAGACTTCCCCAGGTCTGCTCAATAATTACTGTTCTTCCCTTTGGCCCCATTGTAATAGCAACAGCATCAGCTAAAAGGCCTACACCTTGAAGCATTAAGGCTCGGGCACCTGCACCAAATTTTATATCTGGCATAAGCCTGAGTGAGATGAGGAGCCAGCACCCTAGACACTCGTCTCATTTGGCAAAGGACTGTGGGTAAGAAGCATTTCTGCAGGTCTTCAGCAGGGAGTGCTGTCTGTGGCGAGTGAGGGTTGAAAACGGCATCTTTAAGATCTAAGATTGTAAACTAATCTCATCATTAGGGATGAGAGACAGTAGAGTATATGGGCTGGGAACCACAGGATGATGCGGAGGTCTTGGACTACACAATAAGCTCCATTGTTTTTTTTTTTTAACAGGCAGGATGGGAGTGTTACAAGGAAAGTGTGTAGGATGAAGGAGTCCTTTTTTAAGAAGACCTTTTATGATGGGTTTTAGCCCTCTGAGATGACTCAGGGATATCAGGTATTGGAGCTGACATAGGAAAGAGGAGGAGTCCTTCAGGGATATGTGGATGGGCATTTGATGAGACATGATAACTGGATGGGTCAGATCCCAAACTTGAGGGTGGACCAAGTGTGGAGGCAGAGGGGGTGGAGGAGGTGGGTTACTTGAGGCCAAAGAAAGAAGCAAAGTGGTGTGTGTGTAGGGGAAAACAGGGGTTGGTAAGAAGAGGAAGGAGAGAGATCTGTAGCCACCAGTTGGACTGTTCCATACTGGAATTTATGGAAGGGAAATGAAGGGTGAGAGAGGCTTGAAATTTTGAGAGGAGGTCTCTTCCCATTAAGGAAGTGGGGCAATGAGGTATAATTAAAAAGGAATGGGTAAAAGGATTCCCCTCAATACTGCATAGTAGAGGGTTTGTTATGTGTAGGTTGAAAGTTATTCCCTCTACCCCAATTATAGAGGTTTCGGAAGGCCAGGTTGGTCCCCCAAATTCTGATAAAGCTGAAAAAGTTGCTCCTGTATCAATGAGGAAGTAAATTGGACTACCTTCAACAGTGGCAGTTACCCTGGGATACCAGTGTGTGTGTGATGGTTCTTGGAGTGGAGAGTCCTTGACACCTTCAGTCCTTGGAACCCAGCCCTATGAGGTTAGTTAGGGACAAGGAAGAGGGAAGGTTTAGCCCCTCACCTCGTTGGGTGGATGGACAATTGACCACCCAGTGTCTATCCCTTTTGCATTTAGGGCATGGGTTGGGTGGTGGTCTGGTATTAGGGCATGTAAGGGCCCAGTCCTTCCTGTTTGCACTTGAAACAAGGTCCAGAAGGTGCCTTGTAGAGCCCTTTATCAGAAGTTGTATCCTTATGTTTACCATGCAGGGCCTATGCCAAAAGTCGAAATTTGGCTTTATCTCTTTTCTCTTTTTCTTTTAGATAGATATGTAGATATATATATATAGATAGATAGATAGATAGATATAGATAGATAGATATAGATAGAGATATAATTTTATATATAATTTATAATATATAATTTATTTTCCTTTTTTAAATTTATTTTTATAGACTGCATTTTGTTTCTCCTTTTCTATTTTATGTTGTTCTCTATAATTAAAAACCTTAAAGGCAGCATTAAGAATAGTTGATTGGGAGCTCCAGTGGCACAATCGGTTAGCGTGTGGTACTTATAAGAATAGTTGATTGGAGTGTTTGGGGGCCTTCCTCTAACCTCTTAAATTTTTTCTGAATATCTGGGGCAGATTAGGAGATAAAATGGGTCATTAGGATGATAGTGCCATCTGGGGATGGTGGATCAATTTTGGTATAGCGTTGAAAAGCCTCTGTAAAATGGGACAGAAATTGGGCTAAATTCTCATTAGGTTCTTGGGTAATTTCCCTAAGTTTATCAAAGTTAACCACCTTCTGAGAAGTCATTTTGCCAGGAGACAAATAACCATCTGATTTCTAAGTGTGCAGCCATTGGTTTGGTAATCTCAGTTAGGCCTCTCTGAGGGTACAGTGGTAGTTCCAACAGGAAGAGCAAGGTTGGTTCTATGTGTCTCATCTTAATGTGCTTGGGCTGGGGGAGCAGATGAAGAAGCATAGGGTGGAAGTTGAGAAAGTGAAGAGTGATCTTGTGGGTCAAAAGAGAGAAAGTCGTTAGGATTGGGAGGTGAAAGGGTTAAGGGAGAGCGAGCAAGGAGGACCTGTGCGGGGAGCAGGACTGACAGAGAGGTGTGAGAGCAAAGAAAAGAGAAGGTTTGAACATAAGGAATCTCTACCCTCTTGCCACTGTGGTGACAGAAGTTATATAAATCCTGTATAGTGGATTGGGATTGAAGGTCCTATTCTCTGACCAAGAGGAGTCATTATCTGATTTATATTGGAGTCAGACTGTGTTGCAATAGAAAATGAGCTTTCAAGGTTTGAGATCTGGAGTCAAATGGAGAGGCCAAAGGTTTCTGAGGAGAAAGCTGAGGGGAATTTTAGACTGGACAGAGTCCATGGTTAAGAGTTCTCAGGAGCCTGTAAAAGAAAAATGAGAGGAAGGGGCATCCCCACAACCTCTCTGATTTCCCACAAAGGAGCAGACCATCAGTGAGGGTCATCACTGTCCCTGACAGGTCCACAGCTGAAACTGAGGGAGATCCTGACCCAGTGCTAGGATTTTTGTAGAGAGATTTCAGGGCCAAGGTAGAAGAGCTCTGAGAACTCACTGCCAAGTAGAGAGAGGGCTGTCGAGAATCGAATTCTGTGGTGGGTGAGGAGGTTGGCAACAGCAAGAGGCAGAAACACCCTATCATATATATGGGCCAAGGAGGAGGAAGCATGGTCAAGGTGACCCAGATCTCTAGGAAGGGAGAGTCAGCAGGTAATAACTGTGGATCCCCTCCCGGATTTTGGCACCAGAATGTTAGGGTAACTGGTGCAAATATCCACGAGAGACACAACTCTGAGTTCAAACAAAGGTTATTGACAACAAGAGTCTGCCAGGCTGCCCCTCTACAGGCACAGCAGCCTGTGGGAAAAAACTTCTGAACGATATAATCATGTAAAACGGAGTAGTTAAAAAATAACCTGTTTGACCCTGTGATTGTTACTTGATATCTTTGCTGTGGTTTCGGTAGTTAAGGACTTTTTCAGGGTGGGCCTACCGGAAAGGTCATGCCTTGGTGGGCAGGTGCTGATTTTCAAAATGAAGTTATTTTGGCCTAAGGACCTAACAGTATTTCTAACATGGCCAAATGTGGCCAGCTGGGATCCAGGCAGGTCCCTGGTTTGGCTGCCAATAACAGTAAGAACACAGAAGCCCAAATGACCAATAAACATGCTAGATTTATTAGTCATTGAGGAAACTTGAATTAAAGTCACAAGGAGGTTTTTGTTGTTCTTTGTTTGTTTTGGTGGTATTGTGGGGTGCTTTACCACTGAGTTACATCCCCAGGACTTTTTTTTTTTTTTTTTTTTTTTTCCAGTTAAGGTCTTGTTAAGTCACACAGGCTGGCCTGGAATTTACCATCCTCCTACCCCAGACTCCCAAGTAATTGGGATTACAGGGGTGTGCCATGGCACCAAATTGGTAATTTTAAAAAATAGTGCAGGGAAGAGAGTTCCAGGCAGAAGTTTTTGAAACTGGAAACAACTTGACCTACTTATAGAACTGCTAGTGTTATCTGAAGAATAGTGAAGAGAAGGTAAAATGAGGCTAGAGAGTTAAGCAGGGTCAAAGTAATAAAGGCCTCTAAAGTCATGTTAAGGATTTGTTGTAGTCAATAGGACATTAATAAAAAATTCCAAATAAAGGATTCCAACCCTCAAGCTGGGTCTCAAATTCAGGGACCTAATGCTTACTAGGCAAACAATCTCACTAAGCTACATCCCCAACACCAAAGAATTTAAACAAACTAAATTAAATGATAGAAGGTAACTCTGGATGCTTTACTTGAAAAATCTTGGTAAGAGCTAAGTTTTTTAACATATGGGATTTAAATATACATCATTATATTTCTCACCATCCCTGACTTATCCAAGATTTACTCAACTTCTGTAATTATCAAAGGCCTAATTTCCTCAGTCATGCTTAGTGATAGAAATGACTCTACTGTACTGCTTCACATTAGATATTCACATTATGACCCAAGACCAATCCCTGCAGAATAAGACTGTCACTATTTAAATTATACTAAATATATTCTAGTGGAAAAGGAGACTTGGTACATGAGGAGAAAGGTTTTAAGGTTCTAAAGCTGACCAATGATGGATACATTGATTATAAATTAATGAAGAGGAAGAAGTGAGCATTCCAGATGAGAACAGGATATAGAACTCAACAGAATTATAAAAGAATCAACATGTTACATGGAATACTGGCTTGGTTAGTACCCTGAGTTCCATTATAGATTAGGAGAAACTATTGGATGCATACAATGGAAATAGACTTTTTCTGTTTTTGTTTTTAATCAGCAAAGTACAAAGATTTTTTTAAAGATTTTGAGTAGGAGGTGAGCCTTTGAACAGAGTACTTCTGTTTCTCTTTCTCATACACACATGCAGACTTGCCACCTCTGTTAGATTCTTCACAAGTACACCTTCCCTTTGAGGCCAGATTACTTCATTCCTTGCTCACAATACTGGTCCTATACGTTTGTGCTTAAAGGTCAAAGTCCAGACTCCAAGCCACTCCAAAATTCTACCCCAACATACCTTCTGGAAAAGCTTACTTTAAGGAGGGGGCATCTATCTGTAAGCTCAGTCACTCAGGAGGCTGGGGCAGGAGGATTGCAAGTCAAAGAACAGCCTCAGCAATGTAACGAGACGCTGTCTCAAAATAAAAAATCAAAAAGCCAGGAAAGTAACTCAATGAGTTCAATTCCCAGTACCAAAAACAGCAACCAAAAATTTACTTTAAGGAAACTAATACTCTATGAAAATTCTGAAGAAGCTGTTGCATCTTTCACCTTGCTTATGTGTTTTGTCTCCCTGGAATACCTCATTTCCTGTTTATTCCTATAAGTACTTCTCAGGTTTTAAGGTCTAGTGACAACCCTATATCTACTAGCTTGACTTATTATTCCACTGCAGACCATTTGACTTCATTTCTTCAGCTGCAGTGGTTCTTAATGTCTCCAACCGTACGTGTCCAGCTTTCAGCACTTTCTAGAAGTTACCATTTTTAGGTATAGAATTACATACCTCTCAAGTAGAAACTATTAGTTTATAAATTCTTGGCATCTCCAAAGACACTTAGCATAGTGCCTTGTATAGTAGCCTCAGCAACCATTAGTAATGATCACTACTTAGTTTGAAACTGTTAATTCAATCTCCCCCAACAATAGCTCAGTAGCTATAGAATTCTCCCCTAGGGCTATTATTAGTCAAGCCCTGTACATGGTCAGCACACAAGGGCTTCTAGCCTTGGCACAGAGTAGAGAAGGGAGATCACTTCCGCATAAAGCATTGTTTACTACTTTTGAAGTCACTCATACTGTAAATTATAATATGAAGAATTTGAATTTGAGTTCATTAAGCATAAAAAGGTGGTGGTTTGTTGGGTAAAGACTGGAAAAATGTGCGGTCCTTCCCCACCCTGGGCCCTTCCTGGAATCCAGGTGTTCCCGCTAAAACTGAAAAACAGCTCAGCCCCACAGAGGCCACACCCCGTCAGGGGTAACCTCAGGGGCGGGCTCTGACCTCCTGGCCCACTGATTGGCTATCTGTGGCGGTGGACCTCCGATGATTGGTCATTGCCACAAGAGCCTACGGAACGTGCACGCGGGCAATTCCTCACCTCAAAACGAGGCAGGGATGGCGGCAGAGACTTCGACTGCCCGATTTGCTTTGTCTTCTTACCAGCCCGTGGGGAGTAAGAGTCAGACCTGGGGTGCCACCGATATCCAGTGCACTCGGTGTGAAAGAAGGGTGTCCAGAGTTTCAGGTGAGGAGTCGGAGGGTTGTTCGGTATCCAGGATGTGGGCAGGTGGCCCATGAGGCGTGGGAGGTAGATAGGGGAGTAAGGACCGTTGGAGGGCCGGGGGCCTACCAAATCCACGCCCGCGGTGGCTCAGTCACCTGCATCTAGATGTCAGAGGAAACCAAATCACAAGACTAGGGGTCGCGGAAATCCTTTGGGTCAGGTTGGGGGTAGTGTCCCACCCTTCCATGACTTTCTCCACTTCCCCACCTGTGTCCTCACCAACCCTCTACCCAGGGAATTTGAGCTCAGGTGGCTTTATTCTACCCTTCATAGAGCAGTTCAAAGACTTCCCCCACCCCCCAGTACTGAATATCAAACCTAGGGCCTCCTACATGGTAGGCAAACGCTCTATCACTGAGCTATACAGCCCTAGCCAACCACGAAGTCTCTTTGGCTCCAGTTTCTCAAACTTCCCCAAGTTGGTAGATTGATGAAAGAGTAGATACAAGAATGTTTCATATCCTTTCTAACTAACTGTTTTGAAATGTACAAGGTGATATTGACAATTGTAGTCACCCTGCTGTTCAGTAGAACACCAGAACTTATCTTCATACCTGTCAATCAAAAATAAAAATCAAACAGTAGAAATTTAGCATTGTCTTGTGGTCAAGAAGAAATGAAACTTGATTTTCTTGGCTGGTTTTTGTTGTAGGAGTAACAAGAAGACCACTGTGAAAAGTTCTTAAATTAAAAAAAAAAACCCCAAAAACACAAAAACAGACCTCCACCCCCATTTGGTTTAAAGTACTGTCGGGTGTGGGGGGAATAGCTCCTTTTGTGTATCTTGTGGTTGGGTATTTTTGTGGTGTTGGAAATCAAACTCAGGACCTTGCATATTCTAGGCAAGCTCTCTTACCTCTGAACTACCATCAGCTGGCCTTGTTTTTGTTCTTGTTTTTTCTTTCTACATTGAGTGGAAAATATATGGCAGACCTGTTGATCTGCTAATTTACAGTCTACTTAAGTGAACACATTTATTTTAATGTAGACTAAAATACTTGAATGCTGTGTTGGACAGGAGTGAATTGTTGAACCTAAACTGGAGGTACTGAAAATACTTATACTTGACAGTAACTGTTTAATGTTAATACCTTCAAAGTGAAGGTCATTGCAGCTGTTTCCTCAGTTTTTTCAAGAGGAATTCCATTTTGGACATAATAAGCCTTTGCAGGGAGTTTGTTGCCTTTTTGGTGGAGAACTACGTTTCTCCTGTTTGGAGTTTTGATCACTGCTGCTGTTAAAGTAGAAAATGTTGTTTTAAAATGAAATAATAGTTACAGAATAAAGTTCTTAAAATTAACCTTTTAAAACCTGTCATTTTTCCATATACTTGTATTACACTACTTAGAAATAGTCATTTGGAAAAAGTTAAATGACTTTAGAGAATTGGAAAGTTCTGTGTAAGCTGCGATGCAACACCAGCTTTTTTTAAACCTGTTTACTATCAAATTTTATAAAAACAATTAAGAATTTCAGTTTCTTTGTTAATATCTTACATTTACATAGGGCTTAATAGCATGGTTGTAAGCAAGTTTCACATATTTCAGTGGGCCAAAAAAGTTGTAAAACTTTTTAAAAATAAAATTAATGCAATTATTATAATTCAGTAAGAATTAATTTTTTTGCTAGTAAAACATGACTGATTTTTAATCTAGTTTTCCTTTCCCTTTTTGTTTTCTTATCAAAAAGTCTTTAAGTGGCAGTCTTTTGAAGTTAAACTATATTGTTTATGATAAAACTTCAAATTCTACTTAGTTCATTTAAATCCTGATATTAGATTGTCAACCAAGTTTATGGTATTTCCTTTCATAAATGCTAGGTTAGTGAAAATGGTCTTTGGGTGGGTCATGTATGTGATAACAGCAGCATTTGATTTCTGTCCTGTTTTAACATCTTAGATTATTATAAGAGAGCATCCTTGCCAATGTCTCATTTCAGCCCTCCTTGACCCTTTCACAGGATGGGAATTATAAGCTAGTCAAGGGTGGTATAATTGAATAGAAAGAACTTTGGACTTGGAGTTGGGCATGGAGGTATACACTTGTAATCCCAGTGACTCAGGAAGCTAGGACAACAGGATTGCAAGTTCAAGGCCAGCCTCAGCAATTTTAGCAAGACCCTGTCTCAAAATTAAAAATAGAAAGTGCTGGAGAGGTAGTTCACAATCCTCAGTATGGCAAAATTAAATAAAGTTAGAACACTGGACTTGGAAACAGAAGATTGGAGTCTGGATTATAGCATTTATTTGTCTGGTTTATTCTGATTTAGCCAAATCACCAATGTGTGTTTTCATTTCTCGGTTGGCTATAATATTTCCAACCTACTTAGACCCATGATATTTACAAAGATCAAATGAAATTTCTTAGAGCTCTTTGTATGATTAAAAGATATGGCAAATTGTAAAGTTATAGGTGTAAAATAACTATTTGAATTAATGCAGACTTTACTATATGCCTCTGTCTGGTTTTGTGTTTTGATTTTCCTCCCTCCTGACCTACATAGTTTCTCCTAAATTTTTTTAAGGTACCCAATTCTAATTAAACTTGGTATCTGTCCTGTATAATAGAATCCTTTTTTAAATTTACCATCATATCAGTCTCGCCCATCCAACCTTAACTGGAAAGTTTAATTCATGATAGAATTTTATCAATAGGTCACCACCGTGAACTTCAGTGTGGACATGTATTTTGTGAACTATGTTTGTCAGTAACTGGAGAATACAACACAATTATATGCCCTAATTGTGAGGTAAGTTTTATAATTTTTCATATATTATACATTAAAGTCTAATGTTAAAGGTAAAAATGTTAGTTGGGAACAGTGGTGCATGCCTATAATCCCAAGAATTTGGGAGGTAGAGGCAAGAGAATCACAAGTTTGAACCCAGTGTGGGTGATGTAATGAGACTCTGTCTCAAAATAAAAAATTAAAAGGACTGGCGATGTAGCTCAATGATAGAGCACCCCTGGGTTCAATCCCCAGTACTGCCCTCCCACCCCCAAAAATGTCAGAGAAGTACTACATACTTCTAGTTGTAAACTAGTCTCTGTAAGCAAAGGGGCCTAACAAAAGAAAACTTTTTCCATCCATTTTATTAATTGTTCAAAGCAATCAAGAAAACAAAAGACTAAAAGTAATTGCCTACATGTTTTGACTCATTGGATATCTCTGGGAAATTACCTCTTTGTATATATTTCAGTGGAATATTCCTTTCAAAACCCTACCGCTGCCATTCTTTTCTACATCAATACCATGCAAGCAAATTTTGTACTCTTCCTGCCCTTGAATCTTTGTGTGTCCTCAGATTTACATTTGCAGAGATGACATACTATAAAAAAAGTAAGGACGCAAAACAACTGTCTAACTTTGACATTTACTTCCAAAGGAATAAATATAAAACAATTCCATTAGAACTAAAATCTGTTGACCCATAATAATGAGAACAAATTAGGGTTTTAAAATAAAATTTACTAGACATCTTTTGCATTTACTACGAATCCAAATATTGTTCAATTTATGTATGTTCCTGGAAAGTTGACTTAATCTGTAATGGGGCCCAGGGTACTGGTGGTTGAACCCCAAGGTACTTTACCACTGAGCTACATCTCCATTCTTTTTTATTTTACTTCTAAAATATTGAAACGGGCTTTGCTAAGTTGCTGAGAGTCTTGTTAAATTGCTGAGGCTGGCTTCAAACTTGATATTCTCCATCAGCCTCCTGAACCACTGGCATTAGAGCATGCACCACTATTCCTAGCTTTAATTTTTTTTTTTTTTGTAACAGGAGGATTGATTTGTATTAAATGTGGCAGATGATTAATATGTGGGCACAAGAGTTAAAATGCAGTTTTTGTTTTGTGAGCTCTTATTTGTGAGAATGAAATATTTGCTTTTCTTACCTCTTAGAATTGTAAGAATCAAATCTTCATAATGTGAAAGTTCTGTAAAAGCTTCTAGACCACTAAAATAACCTTTCATTAATTAGGTGTGGACTAACTGGCTTGCAGGTTAAACTTAGTAAAAAATACACATGGTGTTGATTTGTAAAAGTCTTAATTATAGCAAAAACATACACACATTAGAAACATTCTGTTTTGGAATTAAATGCTTTACAAGTTATGCCCTTTATTTTGGGAAACTTCTATATTCACCCCCTTTTTTTGACATGGGGTTCCTCAGGTGTAGTAGGCTATGTAGTTAAGACAAAGGGGATCTCCCCTCTTATGGTTATGATGGTAGATCCTGAAAGTTTCAGTCTTATAGGAGAATAAGTGAAGGAAAAAGGAAAGAGCAAGCACCTAAAACAGTCTACCCATGTCCATCATCTTTTACTGTTAAAAAACAAAATTAAGGGTTAGGGGTGTAACTGTGGTAGAGTGCTTACCTAGCATGCACAAGACCCTGAGTTCACTCTCCAGCACAGGGAAAAAAAAGTTTGACCTTTTTCCTTTTTTAGCAAGTGATCTTATGCTTAGTAGTCTTAAATTATTATTATATTTATATTTTTTTTGGATAACATTTATAGGAGTATTTATATAATGTATTTACAAATAACAGTTATTTTAAGACAGGGCTTCACTGAGTTGCTGAGGCCGGCCTCGAACTTGGAATTCTCTTGCCTCAGCCTTCTGAGTCACTGGGATTACTGGTTTATTCTACTGTGCCCCACTATAGTCAGATTCTTAAGGTGCACTGGCTGGTTCCTACTTAAAAAGTCCCTCAGGAAACCTTCCTGAAATCATTACCTCTCTTTTTAAAGTTAAGATTTTTATTATTATCTAACATTTACTCGGAATAAGGAATAGAGAGAATATCGAAGAATCTGGTCTTGAATCAGTGAAAATTTCGAATTTGTAGGATATTTAAGGATAGGTACTTCTTTGGAAATGTGTGTACTCCAAAAAAAATGAGATTTAAATACCTATATTCACATATGATTTATGGTTTTATCTTTAATATTGAAGACGCTAGGTAATGCTATTTACTTTATAAGGATTTCATTTAAGATTAATGGATATCCTTTTGTTCTTATTTCTATGTTTAGGTGAACGTGAATTTCTCTGCTAGTCTTTATTTTTTATGTGCTCACTGTGTCAGTATATCTTCTAAAATTGGAACAATCTTTATTTTTCATAACTGTATGGTTTTAGATAAATCCCTCTCTGCTTTTGACTTTATCAGTGGTTAGTAATAACCTTTCTATAATTTTATACAGAAAAATTAAAACTTTTGTTGTTTTTGCAGTGCTAGGTATTGAACCCAGGGTCTTGCACATGCTAGGCAAGCACTTTACCACAAATGGCAGATTTTGCTCAAAGATAGGATCATGTAGGTACTACTCTGGAACTACTGGCATATTGGGCCAGGAGGAAAAGATAAGTCATCCAATCAATAAATAATTAATATATATTATTAAAATCCTATGTGGTTAGAAATTTATGAGTCGCAGATGTACACTTAAAGAAATTACAGATAATTATATGATCTTGGACTGGGAAGCCTTGTTTTAGTCAGTTTTTTTGCTGCTGTGACTAAAAGATCTAACAAGCAATTTCAGAGTAGGAAAAATTTGGGAGCTCAGCTTCAAAAGTCTCAGTCCATAAATAGCCAGTTTCGTTCCTTAGGCAGAACATCATGGCAGAAGAGTATGGTGGAGGAAAGTAGCTTAAGGTATTATACCAGGAACCAGAGAGAAACTCCACTTACCAGATAAAAAATATATTACCCCAAAGGCAAGCCCAGGGCCCACTTACTCCAGCCAAACACCTTCGGTTAGCAGTTAATCCCTTAGGGAATTACTTCACTGATTGGGTTAAGGCTCTCATAATCATTTCACTCCTGAACCTTCTCATATTGTCTCACATGGGCTTTTGGGGGACACCTAATCTCTCTAATCCATAACACTCGTTAAAAATATCCTTGAAGTCAGAATCCATAGAAGAAACATTTGATAAATTTGACCACAATTTTTCATTTATAAGCAACAAAAACAAAGCAAAAACATCAGAAGTAAAATTTAGAAGACAAGATATGGGAGGGAAAAGAAAACCTGTGTTATGTATGTTACAAATTAGGAGTCATTATACAGTTTTTTTTTTTCTAAAAAATTTTTTAGATGTTGAAAGATCTTTATTTTATTCAGTTATTCTTATGTGGTGCTGAGAATCGAACCCAGTGACTCACAAATGCCTGGCAGACACTCTACCACTGAGCCACAACCCCAACCCTGTTATACAATGTTAACTGGAAAAAAAAATTTTTTTGGTACTGAGGATTGAACTCGGGGACTTCACCTAAAGATCTTGTTAAATTGCCGCCATTGCATGCTGACCCCCTCTGGATTTTTATAGTAGTGGGGATTGAACCCATTACTCTAAAGGGTACTTTATCACTGAGTGACATCCCCAGTCCTTTTTCTTTTTTTTGTTTTAAGACAGGGTATCTCTAAGTTCATGAGCGTCTCACTAAATTGCTGAGACTAGCCTCAAACATGTGATTGTCCTACCTCATCCTCCCAGTTGCTAGGATTACAGGTTTGTGCAGTTGTGCTCAGCTTAATTGAAAAATTTAAATCATTATGTATAATATTTTCTTAAACTTTATGGAGGAAATGTCCTGTATCAGATCTGCTAATGTTAACCTCTTACTCTCAAATGCCATGCCAGAAGGTGATTAACTAGAAGGTGAAATTCAGTAGTTTTTCATGTTTGACTTTCTAGTTTCTTTTCTTTTTTTTTTTCTTTTTTTTGTTTATTTATTTATTTTTAACGTTTACATAGGGTAATGATGTTTATTTTTTTCCCTTCCCCCCACCCCTCCCACCCCTCTTTTCCCTCTATACAGTCCTTCTTTCCTTCATTCTTACCGCTCTCCTTAGCCTAACTCTAAACCTAACCCTAAACCTAATGCTAACCCCTCCCAACCCCCATTATATGTCCTCATCCGCTTATCAGCGAGATCATTCGTCCTTTAGTTTTTTGAGATTGGCTTATCTCACTTAGCATGATATTCTCCAATTTCGTCCATTTGCCTACAAATGCCATAATTTTATCATTCTTCATTGCGGAGTAATATTCCATTGTATAAATATGCCACAGTTTCTTTATCCATTCATCAACTGAAGGGCATCTAGGTTGGTTCCACAACGTAATATTCCATTGTATAAATATGCCACAGTTTCTTTATCCATTCATCAACTGAAGGGCATCTAGGTTGGTTCCACAATCTGGCTATGGTGAATTGAGCAGCAATGAACATTGATGTGGCTGTATCTCTGTAGTATGCTGATTTTTAAGTCCTTTGGGTATAGGCCAAGGAGTGGGATAGCTGGGTCAAATGGTGTTTCTACAAACAGCTTTAACAGATCCTTGTTTTCTTTTTAAATTGTCATTTTCCTCACTTTAGAATACTTTATTCTAGATTATAGAGATTATTATTTTAAAGATAGGGGTATTATTAACAATCTGTCCTCTGTAATTTCTTCTAGTCTCACTTTTGATGTTACTACATTTAGTCATTCAGAATTGCTTCCTTCTCAAGTAGTTTTTTTTCCCCTTCATGACTTCTAGGTTTTCTTTAATTAAGCAGACCTTTCTGCCTCAAAGTCATATATATTTTTTCAATACTTGTATCATATTTTTAAAAAGGTATATATTTAACCATTTAATAGTATATTTTGTATGATAGAAAAGGGTTTATCACTTTATGCTTCAGAATTATTACGTTGCTCAAAATATTTATTGAATGATCTTTCTTCCATTTTGATTGAAATACCACTGTATTTTGTATCAAGCTCCCATAGTTATGTGAATCTTTTTCAGGGCTCTTTTCTGCTCATTAATTATGCCAGTACCATAGTGTTTTAATTATAATAATTTCATAATAGTCTCTTTTTTTAGTACTTTTTTAAGTTGTCAATGGACTTTTTTTTTTTTTTTTAATATATGGTGCTGAGGATTGAACCCAGGGCCTCACATGTGCCAGGCAAGTGCTCTACCACTGAACCACAACTCCAGTCCTCATAATAGTCTTCATAATAGTCTTATTTGGTAGGATAATCTGTACTGAACCATATATGAAATATTTTTTCTAATAGTAACATATTTTCCCATATGAATCTCAGGATTATATTGATTTATATTAGATAGATTCTAGGATTTTTTTTGTCCCTAGGAACCTGGTATGATTCTCTATGTATTTAGTGCTAATAAATTCTTTTAGTTTACTTAGAGTTTATATTTTTCTTGTTAAATTTATTCCCAAATATTTTTTAGTTTTGAACATATTTTAAGATATTGCTGTAAATTTTTTACAGTAAAATTTCAAAGTATTCTTGCAAATATTTCCTTTAGAATCATAGTAGAATGAGGTGCTTTAGTTATTGTTCTGTTTAATTAATAGTTGTCAGAGTACATTTTTTTCCAAAAACTAGAAAAGTAAAAACATATCGTACTCTTTTCCTCTTGATTTAAAGGGAATTTCAGGGTCTCTAAGATTTTTAGCAATTTTATCTATGAATGGCACTAGTTGCATCCTGATTAGGTGGAATTTATTGAATGACTTTTATATGCTTTTTTTTTCTCTTTTTAATCTTATTTTGTCCTAAGGTTGTTACAACTATAAATATGAAAGAAGGATACTACCCGATAGATGGATGTATTAAAGAAGATTCATTTATGGAAAATTTGCAACCTAAAACGTATGTTCTATGTGCACTTATTTTAGCATTTAAAGTTCAATGTATTGCTGAAACAGTTTTTAGAATTATTGATAAAATATTATTAGATCTGTGTTTCTAACCTATTGTTTATAGAATGATCTTTAAGTTCATAATTTGTCTTAACTGTTAGTAGAATGCACAATTCAGCTCCTAAAAAAGCATCATTATTTTGTCTTAGTTTAAAATGAAGAAAAGAATTCAAGGATTACCACATCAGAATTAGATGCTGAGACTAGCTAAAGTTATTGCTGTTGGATGAGAGGAAGTTGACCTTAAAGGTAGCATGAATATGGTGTGATGGAGGACATTAAGAAGTGGTTTAGAGGTGATTTATTAAAAGAAATAATTTTGGGATTCTTTATTCATTTTCCTTTCTTCCATAAGACTTGGCATGTGTGTGTTAATAAATGCTCTTTGAGTTAGTAATACAGAGATTTTTAAAAACAAACCTGAACTAGAAAGAGGCATTATATTACTTTTTATTGCATTTATTTATATTTGTGTCATCTTAGCAGATGACAGTAAGCCCCTTTTAGGGTATTCCATTTTATGTCTCCCTGTATCCTTAGTGCAGGACACACAGTAAAAGGTAGTAAATAATTATTAGATTAAAAAACTAATATCTTGATATTTGCTATCTGAAATCATATCCCAATTCCAGCTCATCTAGAGCTGGCTGTGGGCTAGGTTATTGTTAAAACAAAGAATTTTCTTATCAATTTTCATTGGTTCTGCTTAGATGGTAATTATATGTGTATACACTTTTTTATGCCTTCTTTTTTATTCTGTTTACTTATACATGACAGAATGCATTTTGATTCTTTGTACACAAATGGAGTATAGCATTTCATTTCTGTGGTTGCACACAATGTAGAGTCATAACATCCTTGTAATCATACATGTACAGAGAAAGGATGTTTGTCTCATTCCACCATCTTTCCTTCAGCCCACTGCCTCCCCTCCCCTCCCCTCATTTCCCTCTACACAATCCAGCATTCCTCCATTCTTCCCTTATCACCTTCCACCACTCCCCATTATGTATCAGCATCCACTTATTAAAGAAAACATTGGGCCTTTGGTTTTTGGAGATTGGATTATTTCACTTAGCATGATATTCTTCAACTCCATCCATTTATCTGCTAATGCCATAATTTTATTCTTTATGGCTGAGTAATATTCTGTTGTGTATATATACCACAGTTTCTTTATCCATTCATCAATTGAAGGACATCTCAGTTAGTTCCACAGTCTAGCTATTGTGAATTGAGCAGCTGTAAATATTGATGTGGCTGCATCACTGTAGTATGCTAACTTTAAGTCCTTTGAATATAAACGGAGGAGTGGGGTAGCTGAGTCAAATGGTGGTTCCATTCCAAGTTTTCTGAGGAATCTCCATACTGCTTTCCAAAGTGGTTGCACCAGTCTACAGTTCCAACAATGTATGAGTGTACCTTTTAAAGCCTTCATAATATGGTAGTAGACTATGCTAGAGAAATACAGGGTACTTTCAGGGAACAGTCTCATTTGGAACTTTTCTTATTTTGTAAATGATACCAAGTCAGTCATCCCAGTTCCTCATATTGCAATTTGTTTTTCCTTCTGCAGATTCTAACTTTCACAATATCTCCTACATCCATAACCTGTCTTCTGTTGCTGCTACCCTACTTAATTCTGTTTTTCTCTTTTATCTACTTTTTACCACTTCGACTCTTCTTGCTCTATACTTCTTCATTGCCTGTCCATTTAAATTCCAGATTCTTTAAACCTAGTATTCTTGGATTTTCACATTACATTGCAGCTTGTCTTTTCAGATTTAGAGTGTTTCTGAAGGAAACGAAAGAATGGGTATACTTATTTCTTTGGGTGAAAACCACTTAGCTAAATCTGGCAGCTGATTGTGATAGAACCAGATGAGAACTGAGGCATATTGAATGCCAGTACTTCTCCCAGCTCCTATAAATGTAGCTCACCAGTCACTTCTTCCTTGAGCTCTGCATACATTGACTAGAATAAATCTTTAGGAATCCTTCTGGTTTATTCTGACTCAGTGGCCATAAGCCTTACCTCTATGTAGTAGCCATTTTTATCAAAGTTAGGGATCCCATCTTTGAACACCTGTGAGAGTCCAGCAGAGCCAGGCACACTGGCACATGCCTATAATCCCAGAGACTTGGGAGACTAAAGCAGGAGGATTGCCAGTTGGAGGCCAGCCAGAGCAATGTAGCAAGACCCTGTCTCAACATAAAAAGAACCGGGATGCGCACAATGTTATAGCACCCCTGGGTTCAAACTCCAGCAACACACACATACACAGTCAAGCAAGTGAGATAGACTGAGTTTAAACAGTGAGTAATAATGATTGTGGCAGATAGAGGTCTCACCTCTAACAAAGGAGGCAGTCCCTACAAGACCAACCAAATGTTACATCCTTTCCCCCAAGATAAACTAAAGATCTGTACTTCTATGTGAAATTTTTTGACTTAAATCATCATGCAAGTCAAATCAGATTGTATTCTTGTCTAGATATGTGTAATATCTAGTAGGATTGCAAAATGAAATATTACTTTCAGAGTTAGATTAATCCAGAAAGTTCCCAAATTTTTTCCAAATTGCCATTTTTAAATTGAATTTCCCATGTAATTTATGTTAAAACTCTAAGTTCCTAATTTAAGTACAGTTTAAAGTAGTTGTATATTTTTAAATTATTATATTCATTGACTCATTTCTTTACTGGTTTAATCTGTGTATTTTGAAGCAGGAATTGAGAAATGGACTCCTTAAGACTATGTACTCACATGTTTTAAAAACATTAATATTCACATTTTACAGTAATAGAATGTTTAAAAATTATTTGGTTTTGTAACATTTGAACGTCATAGTTTCTTCCGTAAACTATAAGCGTCTGGTTAACTTAGCAAACATGTAAATGCTCACTGTGTGCTGGCTGATATAGAAATAAGCTATAATAATAAAAATTAGTAAAAACTCTAACTTCTGTAGACAAGAGAATGCAACTAATCTTTTTGTTTCAATTCGGGTAGTTAAATTTATTACCTTTCTTTAAATTTTCTAAGCTTATCAATGTATTTTTTAACTGGCATTTTTGTGTATATGTTCTTCTAATTTGGGAGTACAAATATTTTAATTCATGAGCTTAAGACATTTTAGTCATTATCAACATCTCTACCAAAAAACACCAGGTAAGGAGAGGTGACTAAGAAATGAAAACACAATATATAATTTAAGATATTCTTTTTAAGGATATGTCAAGAAATTTTTTTTTTAGTCCCTGGATTTGAACCCAGAGGCATTTCACCACTGAGCTACATACATCCCCAGCCCTTTTTGTTTTTTATTTTAAGACAGGGTCTTACTAAGTTTCTAAGGCTGGCCTCAAACTTGTGATCAGCCTCCCAGTCTACTGGGATTACAGGCATGCGCCACTGTTCCCAGCAAGATTTGAATTTTTGATTAAGTTTCTATGAAAGCCTATTTACTCATGGTTCTTCTCTTATCTTTTAGAAATAATTGAGAACAGACTGCACATGTTTTTATAAATCATATAAATTATTTTCAATGGGATAAAAATCAGGAGTTTAAAACCATTATATTCATGTTAACATTTAAAATAACACACTTCATGTTTTCTAGGATAAAGAATTATTCTCCAGACTTTAAAAAGACAGCTGATCAGCTAACTGTTGGTTTAGAACATTCAACCTCCATTCACAGACCTGTTTCGAGCTCATCAGCTATAATGTCGGTATGAAAAATACTAGTCGTGAAGTAAAATGAAACCAAACATTTGGCTTTTTCTCAGGTAGTTCCTGTAATTTCAGATTCTTTTGGAAACAAAGGTAACAGATAAATCCATTTTCCTTACTTGAATTTCCTGTTTACCCTGGGCTTGAACAAGACTAAACTGCTCTTGAACAATCCTCTTTTCTTCCTAAGGCAACCCTTTGATTAACTTTCAGAGTTTTTGATACTTATTTGTACGTAGCTTCTTTCCTTTAAACCTAGTTACTAAGACCAGATTCTATGAAATGTGTACATAGTACAAGTTTCTAAAGTCTATGTGTGGTTTTACAGTTATTTTAATGGCAACCAAAAGGCCTAACTACGTTTGTGATTGAAGATGATGATGTTATTGTTGAAGAATGAATTTTTGTTGTTGTACTAGAGGTTGAACCAGGGGCCCTTTACCACTGAACTTTTGAGACAGGGTTTCACTAAACTGCTGAGGCTGGCCTTGTACTTGCCATTCTCCTGCCTCACATCCCAAGTTGCTGGGATTACAGGTGTGCGCCCCCCCGCCTGAAGATCGAATTTACCTGCTACTGATTCTGATCATTTTAGTGTATTTTTTAAATTTAAGATCAGAATTACAGCAGACTCCAAAATGCTGCTAAATGAAGTATGAAATCTTTTTAAGATCATTAATGGGCTAGGGCAGGGGAACAAGCACTTAAATCGTCTGTTCTTTGCTTCAAGTTGAAATCTTAACATAGCTAAACAATCCTTTTTTCTTAAAAACTTTATAATTTTTGTATGCCATGATAAATTGTCCACAATAGTTTTAAGTTGAAAAATGATAAAAGCATAATTATGTTTTGTAATAATACGTCTATGGGAAAAAAAATCTAGAATGCTTATTTCCAAAAGTCTGAAATGTTTTATCATCTCTGGATAAACAAGAGTAGATGTGTTACTTTTATATTCTGTTGCTTGTTTCCAATTTCTGCAGGGGGTCTGTGTTGCTTTTGTAACCAAAATGATAGTTTGAAGTTTTTGCAACTATAATATCATGTATCTAAGCATGTAATTTTATTTTTTATATTTGTATATGGTTCCCTTCCCTCCTTAGGAGACTAAAACTACAGAAGAAATTGATGAAGCATTGAAGATAGCAGGCTATAATTTTGAGCAATTAAATATTGCTGTAAAAGTAAGCATTTTGTATGATTAATTTTATCAAGAAGCAAAGCATGTTCTCTTTAAATGTGTACATTTAGATGTGTTGTCACAGAGCTTAGAGTTTAGTACTGAGTTATCAAGCATGGTAATCTAATAATAGAGAATCATAAAGGAAGGAAAAATTCATCCCATGGACTGCCAGGATTGGGCTTGTAGCTTTGTTGTGCTGGGAACTTTCTGTGAGCTGTGTTTGTCTCATAGGCATCCCAGATCACCTTTCCAACATTTGCTATTGTTTGGCGATATCCCTCAACTGAGAGAATCTTATTTTCTCCCTGCCCTTCCTGGCAGAGGAGAGATTTTCATTTGATGACAAGGAAGAAGTTCTTAGTACCCAATAACAACAAATTTATAAGTAGGGAATTTAGATTATGTTGTGGATGCTTTTTTGCATAGAAGACAGGACATTTTTAATTGGCAAAAAGCCCAGGTTTTGCAAGAGAAATGAGAAATATGATAAAAGTAGTGGGATAGAAGAATTATAAGAAAAACATTAGGAAAAGAGAATGTTACCCATAATGAAAAACAGTTATAAGCTTCAGATTAATAAGAAAAGCAAATCTGTAATAAACTGGGGCTAGAACTTTGTCATCTGAATTTGGGAGGGGGAACAGTGAAAATTCAAACAGGTGACCTTCTGGGCTGGGGTTGTGGCTCAGTGGTAGAGTGCTTGCCTAGCATGTGTGAGGCACTGGGTTTGATTCTCAGCACCACATATAAATAAATGAATAAAATAAAGGTCTATTAACATCTAAAAATTAAAAAAAAAAAGTGACCTTCTGCTCCTTCCACCCAATATTCCTGTAATTTGCAATGCAAAATATATTTGCCCCATCTCAACATCCCCAGAGTCTTGATACCCATTCCAGCATCAATTCTTAAATCCAAAATATCTTCTAAGTCAGTTATGGGTGAGACTTAGGGTATGATTCATCCTGGGGCAAAATTCCTTTCCAACTGTGAATCCACACAAGAAAGCATTAAAACCACTTTGTTGGACAGGCATAAGGGTAGACATTTCCCATCCCAGAGGGTTGGAATTGGAAGGAAAAGAGAGGTCATGGATCCCAAGCAACAGTTTTTAAAACAATTCAAAAATGCAAAGAGGCACCTGGCACAGGGACTCACACATGCATGTAATCCCAGTGACTTGGGGGCCGAGACAGAAAGATTCCAAGTTCGAGGCCAAGGCCAGCCTCGCAACTTAATGAGACCATATCACAAAGTTAAAAAAAGAAAAGATTGGGGATGCAACTCAGTGTAAAGCATTCCTGATTTTAATCTACGATACCAAAAACCAACAATAACAAAGAAAAAGAAACTTGTGGAATAGCTAAACTTCAAGTGTGGTTTCTAAGTTTTTTGATTTTGTTTTTGTTTTTATTTAGGGAATCCTGCCATAGAGAAATGCAGTTACATAAAATGACTTGTGTCCTGTAATGATAAAAGGAATAAGGAAAAAATTAGAAAACTTAGCAGATTTTTTTTTTTTTTTTTTTTTTTAGGTCTTTTTGCCAGATTATCAGTAGAAAATGCCAACAGAGTGTGGTCTTGCTCACAAGTACCAGGATTTAAAATTGAACTTTGTACCTTACTGTTTATTATCTAATCACCTCTTGCATTATTATTTTTTAAAAGTTTAGAAAGTACCTTTTGCTTTCAAATTATATTGGCAGTACAACTTGGGCAAAGTTAAAATACCAAATTAGATCTTTGAATTGTTTTTCCCAGATGCTTGAACGCACACAGAATCAAACAAAAGAGGAGACAGATAATCTTATAGAAGTTGTGGAGAAACAGTTTGATAAACTTATTGCTTCTCTTGATTCCAGGTAATAAAATATAAACACAACAAAACTGAAGTTTAACATTAACTTGTCATTTTTTTCTTTTGTTTAGATTGAAGTAATGAGTGACTTTTAAACAAGTTTAAAAGGTGTGATCCCTACATACCAATTTTGAGAATTTAAAAATGAAAAAGTTTGTAATTTTTTTTTTTCTTTTTTTGTTTTTGTGTTTTGGCGGTACTGAGGGATTGAACCTAGAAGTGCTGTGCCACTAAGCTATATCCATCCGCAGCTCCATTTTTTAAAATTCTGAGACAGTTTCAATAAATTGCTGAGGCTGACCTCTAACTTGTGAGCCTCCTGCCTCCACCTCCCAAGTAAATGAGATTGATCATAGGCATGCACCACTATGCCTGGCTTGTACTTTTCTTTCTTTTTTTTTTTTTTTAATTTTGGCTATTTACTTCTGGTCCCAAAGCTAATTTAAAATTAACAAACTTTTTACTTAAAGCAGTTAGCACAGAAAAATATAAAGTCATGCCTGTAATCAGGCAACTCAGGAAACTGAGGCTAAAGGATAGAAAATTCTAGGCCTACCTCAGCAATTTAGCAAGACCCTGTGTCAAAATTTAAATGGTTGGAAATGTAGCTTCGTGCTAGAATACTAGAGTAGCCTAGTGGTAGAGTGCCCCAGGGCTCAGTCCCCACTACCACACACAAAATACCAGAACCCTCATGTTATTGAATTTAGCATACTTAGGAAAATACAAACATAACTTTCTTTTAAATAGTCCTGTCATTACTTCATGTGCTCATTATTATTTACATCAGAGCAAAAGTCTAATAGGCATTAGTTAATATCTTGCCATCACTTTTTTCAAAACTCTTTGATATATATTATGTTTAATGGAGGTAAAGTGGGTATTCTCTCTATTATTCATTTCAGTTAACAGACTTCTGAAATTTGTGACATGCTCAAAATAATATACTTGGTAAATAATCTTAGGATGCTTGGTAGAGAGGCTCAATCTGCTATGCATACATTTTTTGATTTTGTTTTCCTAGTGCTGAAATCAGTCCAGGGTTTCACCATACCAGGTAAATGCTGTACTGCTGAGCTACAACTCCAGTGTTCTTTTTTCTCCATGTTGGTGCTATCTCATATTTGCTCTTTTATTTTTTTTATTTTTATTTTTTTTTGCGGTACTGGGGATCGAACTCAGGGCCTTGTGCCTGCGAGGCAAACACTCTACCAGCTGAGCTATCTCCCCAGCCCTTGCTCTTTTATTATAAGTATTCATATTCTAGGTCATCTGCAGTTTTGTTTTTGTTTTTTGCATTTTTAGTGGAAAAATGTACATTACAAACAATTTGTCTTTTAACCATTTTTAAGTATACAGTTTCATGGCATATGGCAATTCTGCATATAACTTTTTTTCTCTTTTTGTGGTACTAGGAATTGAACCCAAGACCTAACACATGCTAAGCAAGTATTCTACCATTGAGCTACATCCCCATCTTTTTGTTTTGAGATGGTGTCCCTGAATTTTTCAGGCTGCTCTCCAACTTGTGATCCTTCTGTTTCATTCTCCCAAGTAGTTTGGATTACTCACATGTTCCACCATGCCCAGCTGTGGTGTAATTTTTTTGAGCAACTGCCAAACCATTTCCCACAGCATGTATCATTTTACTTTCCCACTAGCAATATGCAAGAGTTCTAATTTCTCTACATCTCCATTAACACTTGCTATTTTTTGTTTTATGGTATTGGGGATCAAGCCCAGGGCCATATATGCATGCTAGGCAAACATTCTACCACTGAGCTACATCCCCCATCCTTTTCTTTTTTAAATTAGTAACACTTTTTATGGGTGTGAAGTACTATTGTTTTGAGCTGCCCACCAGCAATGCATGAATGTACCTTTTTCCCCACATCCTTGTCAACACTTATTATTGCTTGTATTCTTGATAATTGCCATTCTGACTGGAGTGAGATGAAATCTCAGTGTAGTTTTGATTTGTATTTCTCTAATTGCAAGAGATGAACATTTTTTTCATGTTTATCGATTGATTGTATTCCTTCTTCAGTGAAGTGTCTGTTCAATTCCTTAGCCCATTTATTGATTGGGTTATTTATTTTTCTGGTGGTGTGTTTTTTGAGTTCTTTGTATATCCTAGAGATTAGTGCTCTATTTGAGGTGCCTGTGGTAAAGATTTTCTCCTGTAGGCTCTCTCTTCACATTATTGGTTGTTTCCTTTGCTGAGAATAAGCTTTTTAGTTCTAGTCCATCCCATTTATTGGTTCTTGATTTTACTTCTTGTACTTTAGGAGTCTTGTTAAAGAAGTCAGGTTCTAAGCCGATACAGTGGAGATTTGGTCCTACTTTTTCTTCTATTAGGCTCAAGATCTCTGTTCTAGTGCCTAGGATCTACTTTGAGTTGATTATTCTGCAGGGTGAGAGACAGAGGTTTAATTTTTGCTACATATGGATTTCCAATTTTCCCAGCACCATTTGTTGAATAGGCTATCTTTTCTCCATTGTATATTTTTGGCACCTTTGTCTAATATGAGATAACTGTATTTATGTGGGTTTATCTCTGTGTCTTCTGTTCTGTTCCTATGGTCCACTTGTCTATTTTGTTACCAATACCATCTGTTTTTGTTATTGCTCTGTAATATAGTTTAAGGTCTGGTAGTATGATGCCTCCTGCTTCACTCTCCTTGCTAATCCAGGGTCCTTCACTGAGCCATATTCTTAGCCCTTTTGATTTTTTTTTTTTTTATTTTGAGAGAAGGTCTTGCTAGATTGCTGAAGCTTGCCTTAAACTTTCAATCCTCCTGCCTCAGCCTCTCCAGTCTCTGGGATTACAGATTTGTGCCTCTGTGCCCGGCTTCTATTAAGATCTTTAGCCCATTTTAAAATTTTTTATTAATTTTTTAATATTTTTAGTTGTAGGTGGACACAATGCCTTTATTTTATTCGCTTATTTTTATGTGATGCTGAGGATTGAACCCAGTGCCTCACACATGCTAGGCAAAAGCACTCTACCACTGAGTTACAACCCCAGCCCCATAGTTCATTTTGTAATTGTTTTGTTTTGCTATTGAGTTATTAGAGTTCCCTATTTATTCTGGATATTAACCCTTGTCAAACATGTTTATAATTTTTTTGTTTTTGTTGCCTGTGCATTTGAAGTTTCATATATATATATATATATATATATATATATATATATATATATACACACACACATACATACATATATATGGTTGCCCAGGCCAGTGTCCTGAAATATTTCCCCTGTTTTCTGCTAGTAGTTCATACTTTGAGGTCTTACATTATCCATTTTCAGTTGATTTTTATAACTTGAGAGACTGGGTCTACTTCCATTCTTCTGCTGGTGAATGTCCACGTCATTAAAGAGACCATTCATTCCCTACATGTGTTCTTGGCTCCTTTGTAACAAAAGCAACAACAACAAAAAAAATCAGATGTAAATGGTTGGGGTTATTTTGGCTCTGTGTTCTGACACATTGGTTTGTGTATCTTTTGTTTGTTTTAAATGTCGATACCATACTGTTTTGATTCTGAACACTTTGAGATATATTTTGAGATCTGGTACTGTAATAGCTCCAGCTTTGTTTTTTTTGCTCAGGCTTGCTTTGGCTATTCAAAATCTTTTGTGGTTCCATATGAATTTCATATGATTTTTTTTCCATATGATTTTTTTTCTAATTCTGTGAAGAATAGCATTGGTATTTTGATTGGAATTCAGTTGAATTTGTAGATCACTTTGGGTTATATAGATTTTTTTTTAGCAATATTAATTGTCAATCCATATACAGGATATTTTTCTATTCTCTTCAGTTTCTTTCATCAAATTTTTATAGTTTTCATTATAGAGATCTTTCACTTCTTTGGTTTAGTTTATCCCTAGGGTTTTTGTTGGCTTGTTTTTGATTTTGGGAGTTTTTTTGTTTTTGTATTTTTTTTTTTGTACTGGGGATTGAATCCAGGGACCCAAGGGCACGTGACATTGAGCTATATCCCAGTTCTTTTTATTTTGAGATAGGGTCTTCCTAAGTTGCTGAGGCTGATCTCGAATCCTCTTGCCTCAGCCTCCCAAGTTGCTAGGATTACAGGCATATGCCAGCACACCCAGCTTTGGTTTTTTGGTTGTTTGTGGTGGTAGTGGTTTGCTGTTTTTGTTATGATTTATTTTTGGTAGCTATTATAAATGGGATTATTCTTTTGATTTTTTTCAGAAAACCAAATATTAGAGTATAGAAATGCTTGTGATTTTTGTGTTGACTTTGTATCCTGCAACTCTACTGAATTTATTAGTTCCAACAGTTTTTTAGTGGAGTCTTCAGGTTTTCTCTTTACAAAATCATGTCATTTCAAAACAAGGATAGTTTGACTTCCTACTTTCCAGTTGGGATGTCTTCCTTCCTTCCTTTCTTTTTTTTGGTACTAGGGATTGATCCCAGGGGTGCCTTACCACTGAACCATATCCCCAGTCTTTTTTTTTTTTTTTTTTTTTGAGTCATCACTAAGTTGCTGAGGCTGTCCTTGAATCCTCCTCCCTTAACCTCCTGAGCTATTGGGATGGCAGGCATGACACTGCACCCTCTTGCCTAGTTACCTTCTCCTCTTCCCTAATTACTTTGTCCAGAATTTCCAGTACCGTGTTCAATAAAAGTCATGAATATGGACACCTTTGTCTTGTTCCATGTCTTAAGAAAAGTTTTTAATTTTTCCCCATTCAGTATTATACCAGCTGTGGGTTTGTCATACGTGGCCTTTGTTGTGTTGAGGTACATTGCTTCTATACCTGCCATGGTTTTTGGAACTTGAATGTCCACTAAAGGCCCATGTGCTAAAGATAAAGACTCAGTCCCCAGTCAGCGTTTTGTTTTGTTTTGTTTTGTTTTGTTTTTGTATTGGGGATTGAACTTTGAACTGAAGAGCACTTTACCATTGGGGATGCAGTTCAGTGTGTGTCTGTATGTGTGTCCGTCTGTCTGCCTATGTACTGAGGATTGAACCCAAGAGTGTTTTACCACTGAGTTACATCTCTAGATCTTTTTCTTTTTTAATTTTGATAAAGGTCTCAATAGGTTGTTGAGGCTGGCCTCAAACTTAACAATCCTCCTGCCCTGGCCTACTGAATTGCTGGGATTAGAAGGTGCATTACCATGCCAGGCCTCAGCCAGCATTATTGGGAGGTGGGGCCTTGTGGAAGGAAGTTTGGTCACTGAGGTTGTGCCCATGAAAGGAATACTGAGGCCTTGGTCCCTTCTCTTTGCTTCCCAGCTGCCATCATGTGGACAGCTTCCTCTGACACACATTCCTACCATTATGTATTGCCTTGCCACAGGCTCAAAAGCAATGGGACCAATCAAGCATGAACTGAAATTTCCAAAACTGAGCCAAAGTAAACCTTTCCTCATTTTAAGTTGATTATATAGGTATTTGTCACAATAATGGAAAACTAACTAACACAGCACCTAATTTGTTGATACCCTGAAGGGATGTTGAATTTTATCAAATGCTTTTCTGTATCTACTGAAATGATCATGTGGAATTTGTGCTTGATTCTGAAAGTGTCACTTTTATTGAAACATCCTTGCATCCCAGAGATGAATCCCAGTTGGTTCTAGTAAATAATCTTTTTAGTGCACCGTTGAATTTTGTTTGGTACTGTTTTGTTGAGGATTTTTGCCTGTATGTCCCATCAGGGATATTGGCCTGTAGTTTTCTTTTTTTGTCATGTCCTTATTGGGTTTTGATATCAGGATAATGCTGGCCTCATAGAGCTTGGAAGAATTCCTTCCTCTTTAATTTTTTTGAACAGTTTGAGAAAAATTGGTATTCCTCTTTAAATGTTTTATAGAACTCTCAGTGAAGTCATCAGGTCCTGGGCTTTTCTTTGCTAGAAATTTTTTGTTGTTGTTATACCAAGAATTTTAAGGGTGCTTAACCACTGAGTCACATCCCCAGACTTTTTTTTTTTTTTTTTTTTTTTTTTTTTTGAGACAGGATCTGTAAGTTGGTTAGGGCCTTACTAAATTGCTGAGTCGGCTTTGAACTCAAAATCCTGCCTCAGCCTCCCAAGCCACTGGGATTACTGGTATGCACCCTGATACCAGCCTGCTGAAAAATTTTTATTACCATTTCAGCATCATTGCTTATAATTGGTTTGTTCAGGCTATTTCTTCAGGACTCAATTTTGATAGTTTTTACATGTCCAGGAATTTATCCATTTCTTACAGATTTTCCAATTTGTTTATAATAACTTCTGTTGATCTTTTATATTGTTGTGATATCAGTTACAAAGTCTTCATTTTCATATTTGATCCTATTTATATTGAATCCTGTTTCTGGTATTCTTAGTCTGGCTAAAGATTTGTCATTTTTTTTTTTTTTTTTTAGCTTTTTTGTTTTGTTGATCTTTTGTACTTTTTTTTTTTTTCTTTTTTTTTGCTCTAGTTTGTTGGTTTCTATTCTGATCTTTATTATTTCTATCCTGCTAATTTTGGGTTGGAGTTCATTTTCTTGTTTTCCTAGTTGCTTAAGATATAGTGTTCAATTGTTAACTTGAAAGATTTTTTCTTTTTTTGATTTAAGCATTTGTTACTTAGGAACTTTTCTCTTAGAACTATACTTGCTGTAGTTCATACATTTTGATATATTGGATTCCTATTTTCATTTGTGTCAAGAAATTTAAATTTATATTTAATTTCTTTAATGACTCTTGTTTAGGAACATGTTTAATCTCCATGTATTTATATTGTTCCCAGAGTTACTCTAGTCATTGACTTTCAGTTTCGGTCTTTTGTGTTCAGAAAAAATACTTGATGTTCTTTTCATTGTTGTTAACACTTGTTTTATTGCCTAACAGAGGAGCTCTCCTGGAGAATGTCCCATGTGCAGTTGAAAAGAATATGTGTTGTGTAAGGATAGAATGTTCTATAAATATCTTTTAGGTTCCTTTGGTCCAGCATATAGTTTAAATCCCACATTTGTTTTCTTTCTGGAAGATTCATTCACTGATGTAAGCAGAGTATTGAGCTCCCTACTGTTATTGTACTGCAGTCTGTCCCTTAAGATTTGTTAATGTTTGTTTTATATATTTAGGTGCTCCAACACTGGGTGCTTACATTTTATAATTGTTCTATTTTCTTATTACATTGACCTTTTATCATTATATAAATGACCATGTTTGCCTGTTTTTATAGCTTTTGATTCAAAGTCTATTTTCTCTGCAAGAAAATAATTTTGTAGATTTTCTTTCTCAGTACTTGCCTATGTCCTCTCCTCTCACCCTTTGAATTCTATTTTCTCTGCAAGAAAATACTCTTGTACTCTTTTGGTCTCCATTTCCTTGGACTGTCTTTTTCTATCCATTCCTTTCTGGTCTGTGCATGTCCTTACTAATGAAACAAATGTATTTTTTAGATGGCATAGTTGGGTCTTGTTTTTTGTTTTTAAATCTGTTCTGCCATTCTGTGCCCTTTAGTTGGAGAATTTTGGTCCATTCACATTCAAAGTATAGATAGGTAAGGACTTCCTGCTGCCATTTTGTTGCTTGTTGCTTGATTTATAGTTGTTTTGTAGACACTTCGTTCCTTTCTTTTTCTTTCACCATTTCCTATAGTTAAGTGATTTCCAACTTTTTAATTTTAGTCTACTTCTTATATGCTTTAGCTTGGGGGTTACAATGGGGCTTACTAGAAACATAGTTATAACACATTATTTGAAACAAATGACTACTTGACATTGTACACGGAAAGAAAGGAAAAACTATACACTATAATTCCTTTTATCCTCACATTTTGAATTTTCGATGTTTCAGTTTACATCTTTTTACATTGCCTATCCATTGACATGCTGTGATTATTACTTTCATTTTTTTTTTTTTTTTTGTCTTTTAATCTTCCTATGTGGGGTATAAGTAGTTTATTCCTCAGCTTTGGAAGTGATAGAATTTCCTTATTTAGACCAGCCTCATTCTGGCTGAGCCAGATTGTAATTTCCCTTGACTGGCAGAGCTTTCTTTCAGGTTCTTTATGTCTGGGGATGCTGTTTGCTCTAAATTCAGGTGTAGCAATTGCTTTGTTCTGCTATTTCACAAGACAGCTGGTTATAGTATGCAGTTAGGATAAGCTGCTGAGTGGGTGCTGCAATTGCCACTCATCTGAGTGACTCACAGGTTGTATTTCTTGGTACTGTTGTGATCTTCCTCCATCAGTGGAATCTTCCAGTCAAGCTTGAGGCTTTGGGGAGCACTAAACTCTTAGGTGGATAGGAACTAGCACAGTGTTCATTGTTGATATTCATAGCTTAGTCTTATTCTAACTAGCATGAGGTATCTAGATGGACTTTAGGACTGCTTAAATTCTCAGTCGTGTGAAGACTGGTGCATATTTGTTATTGTTTTTCTCGGCTTTGGTCTTACACTCTGGTCAGCGTCAGGTAGTCTTTTTTTTTTTGTACATTATAATTATACATAATAGTGGGATTCATGATGCATTATTTGAATGTAACATAATTTGATCAGTCTTATTCCCCTTTTCCCTACCCTCTTCCCTTCCCACTTGATTTACTCTAATATCCCTTCTATTAACATTATTATTTTAACTAGTATATTATATATACTCAGGATTTACTGTGGTATATTCATACATGGATATAGCATAATTTTGTAGATTTTGTTTCTCAGTACTTGCCAATGTCCTCTCCTCTCACCCTCTGGATCTATTGGTCTCCCTCTGTTTTTGTGAGTTTTTTGTTTTGTTTTGTTTTGTTGTTGTTGTTTTTGGTACCAGGGATTGAACCCAAGTCATTTAGCCACTGAACCACAACCTTAGCCCTTAGAAATTTTTTTGAGACAGAGTCTTGCTAAGTTGCTTAGGGCATTACTAAGTTACCAAGGCTGGCTTTAAACTTGTAATTCTTCTGTCTCGGCCTCCTGAGCCCCTGGGATTACAGGTGTGCACCACTGTGTCCTTTTCATTATTTTTCTCTCTAGCTTCTACTAGAGGTAGTCTTCATAGTTACAGGGTGTGCTGTTTAAACTTCCAAGTGTGACCTGCTAGCTTTCAGAATTTACTGGGGAGTCTTCTCCCTTCTTGGCGGACCCCAGGTTATGAAGTGTTGATAGACTGGAAGGCAGGCTGCCTGGGGATCCTAGCCAAGTAGGAATTCCAACCTCTTCTAGGAGTGACCACATTAGCTATTCCAGTGGGCTGTGTTGTTAGCAGGTCAAGCACAACTGCTGACAGGCATGCTATGCTCTCGCTAAAAGTGGTATGGTCTCTGCAGGCTCTATCTTCTCGCTTTCTTCCTATCTGCCCTGTGTGGTCTAGCACATTGTTTTTTCCTAGGTTCCAGGTGAGTTGAGAATCAAAACAGTTTTTCTGAAAATCTTCTAGAATGCCAAGGAAGTTGAAGGTTTGCTACCCCTATACTCTTTTCCCTGTTTTGAGGCTGTGAACCCTGAGGATTTCTTTCTGTGTGACTCTGTCACCTTGGAGGAGCAGTGACACAGTCCAAGTAAGACCATTTTTCTTACCATATTCAGTGCAGATGTTTATTCAGTCCCATGCAGCCCACAGGTGGCGCAGTCTTACTCCCATACTTTGTGGGTCTTACCAAGGTATTTTCTGTGGGTAGTACCTAGTTGATCTGTCCTTGAGGAGTGAAGGCTAGGATCTCCTATTAAGCTATCTTGGTGATGTAACTCTCCCGTATTTCTTATCGATGCTATTGTAAAAGGGATTGGTTTCCTAATATTCTTCTGGTGTTCATTGTTACTGCATAGAAACACAACTATTTTGGTGTGTTGATTTTATAAGCTACATTTTTGCAAAATACATTCATTAGCCTTAGTAGTATTTTCTTGGCTTCTTAAGGGTTTTTCAAATATAAGATCTTGTTATCTATAAAAAGAAATGTTATTTCTTCCAATTTGAATTTCCTAATGTCTCTGACTAGTATTTATAATACTAAAGTGACAAAAGTGGATATCCTTCTCTTGTTCCTAGTCTTAGAAGCTTTCACTCTTTCACTATTATGTCATTCATTGTAAGTTTTTCATATGTGGTCTTTATTAAGGTAGCTTCTTTTTTCTAGTTTGAGTAATTTTATCATGAAAGGGTGTTGAATTGTGTAAAGCTCTTTTTCTGCATCAATTGATAACAACCATGTAGGGTTTTTGCTTCTGTCTGTTAAGGTGGTATATCAATTGATGCTTACATATATAGAATCATCCTTGCATTCCCAGAATAAATTCCACTTGGTCATGGCATACAGTCCTTTCATTATGTTGCTGAATCTGCTAATTTCCATTTATTTATTTATGTATGTATGTATGTATGTATGTATTTGAGATAGTACATACCTGTAATCCCAGCAATTTAGGAGGCCGAGGCAGGGGGATTGCAAGTTTGAGGCCAGCCTTAGCAACTTAGCAAGAACCCCAGTAATTTAACAATGCTACCTCAAAATAAAAGATTTTTAAAGGACTGTGGGGATATGATTCAGTGTTTTCAAAAAAAAAAGTACTGACCTATAGCTTTCTTTTCTTGTAATATCTTCCTACTCCTGCCCCACTGCAGTGTTGTGGATCAAACCCAGAACCTTAAACACACTAGGGAAGCACTCTACCACTGAGTTGTGCCCCCTACCTTGTAGTGTCTTTTTGTGGTTTTAGTGTTAGGGTAATGATTTCATAGAATGAGTTAAAAAGGTGTTTCTACTTTGCAGTGTTTTGGAAGAGTCTGGAGAAGATTGGTGTTGATTCTTCATTAAATGTCTGGTATAATTGATGAGTTCCTATGTTTTGGATGGGTTTCTCAAAGAGGTGCATATAAAAAGACTTGGTCCCCAGGTTGGCAATACTTGGAGGTTCTATGGACAGGTGGAACATAGAGAGCAGTTCTTAAGTCATTGGAGATATATCCTCAGTGGAGAAGTGGAAGTCTGGTGCACACCTGTAATCCCAACTACTCAGGAAGCTGAGAAAGAAAGATTCCAAGTTCAAGGCCAGCCTCAGCAATTTAGTGAGACCATGTCTCAAAATAAAAAGGGCTTTGGGTGTACCTCAGTGGTAGAGTATCCTTGGGTTGAATCCCCAGTATTACCAAAAAAAGCAAAAACAAAAAAATGGGAGGATTACAGAATCCCAAACCTATTCTCTACGCCCCCCAACATTGAAGATAAGATTATTCACTCCCACTATGATATGCAGCCCTCACCAGAGACCCAAACAGTGGAGCTTCACGATCTTGAACTTGAACCTTCATAATCATTGACCAAAATAAACCCTCTTTATTTCATAAGTAACCTTTGTCAGGTATTTCATTTTAACTTGAAGCTGATAAATAATGATGCCATTTGGTCCAAGGCTTTTATTTTGGGGGAAATTTTTGATTATTGATTCTCTTTATTAGTTATCAGTCTATTCATATTTTCTAATTCTTCATGAGTGAGTCTTGATAGGTTATATGTTTCTAGGAATTTGCCAGCTTCATTAGTAATCTCAATCCTTTTTATTTCTATAAAATTGGTAGTAATGTGCTCATTTTCTTTTTGATTTTCAGTAATTTGGTACTATTTTTTCTTAGTACAGCTAAATTTGTCATTTTTAATTTTTAGAAGAATCACATTTTTAGTTCATTTTCTCTATTGTTTGTCCATCCTCTATTTTCCTTTTCTTTCTTTCTTTCTTTTTTTTTTTTTTTTTTTTTTTTTTTTTTTTTTTGTGTGTGTGTGTGTGTGTGTGTGTGTGTGTGTGTGTATGTGTGTGGTGCCAGGGATTGAAATCAGGGCTTCACATTTAAGCTCTCTACCACTTGGCTACACCTCTAGCCTTTAAAAAATTTTTATTTTGAAACAGGATCTAAGTTGCCCAGACTCCCTCAAACTTGTAATCCTCTTGCCTCAGCTTCCTGATTAACTGGGATTACAGGTATGCTCCACCATGACTGACAGTTCTCTATTTTATCTCTACTCTAATCTGTTTCCCTCCTCCTGTCATCTTTGAGTTTAGTTTGTTCTTTTTCTAGTTCTTTATGGAATATAAAATTATGTTGTGTATTTGAAAGGTTTTTGTTTTTTATTTTCTTTGCATGGTACTGGGAGTTGAACTAAGTGGTACTCTACCACTGAGCTACATCCCCAACCCTTTTTTTTTTCTTCTTGCAACTGGATCTCACTAAATTGCTAATCCTCAAATTTGAGATTCCTCAGCCTCTTTGGAGGCTGGGATTATAGGCATGTGCCATCAGGCTCATTTTGAAAGCTCTTTTTAATTTAATTTTATTTTCAGTTACTTTATTTTTTTGTTTTTCTGGGGATTAAACCCAGGGTCCTGCATATGCTAGGTAAGCACTCTATCCTTTAGCTATATCCCTAGATCTTGAAAGCTCTATTAAAAGTATGATTTTTATAGTTATAAATATCCATCTTAACACTATAAGTATTTTGTTTTCACTTCATCTGTTTCAGCATTATTTCCTAATTTCACTTGGAATTTTTTCTTTTACCCTTTGAGGTTTAGAAGCATATTCTGTAATATTTACATATTTGTGACAGTCTTCCTGTTTAGTTATTTCTAGTTTCATTAGTTAGGATCAGAAAGGATCTTTTGTATAATTTTAATCTTTTAATTAAGTATTAGTAAGACTTGTGTTAACAGAATCTATCCTAGAAAATGTGACATGCACACTCGAATGTGTTTCTCAGCTACTTGCAGTGGCACATGCTTATAATCCAAGGAACTCAGTAGGATGAAGCAAGAGGAGGACAGCCTCTGCGATGTAGTGAGACCCTGTCTCAAAATAAAAAATGAAAAGGACCGGAGATGTAGCTCAATGTTTGAATACCAGAGTTTGATCTCCAGTATAAAAAGAAAAAAGAAAAAAAGTGTTTCTCCTATTGCTGGGTGGAGTGTTCTATATATCTGTTAGGTCCAATTGGTCTACATCTTTGCTCAAATAATCGATTTCTTTACTGATTCTGTTTAGATTTTTCTATGCTTTATTGGAGTTGGGATATTGAAGTTGCCAATTATTATAGATTTGTCTAATCTCCAATTTATGAAAAAAGGAATAAGTGTATAATTCTATAATCTTCATATGTTTTGGAGTTCTGATGTTTGGTGCATGTATGTTTATAATTGTAATATTAAAGTCTGTTTTGTCTGATTTTAGTATAGCTAACCCAGCTCTTTTGGTTACTCTCTGAATGTAATATCTTTTTCTGTCTTCACTTTCAACCTGTGTATGTCCTTAGATCTAAAATGAGTTTCTAGTCATGCAAGGGCACACACCTATAATCCCAGCAACTTGGGAGGCTGAGGCAAGAAGATTGCATATTTGAAGCCAGCCTAGACAATTTTGTAAGACTCTTGTCTCAAAATAAGTACTGGGGATGTGTAGCTCAGTGATCAGGTGCCTCCAGGTTTAATCCCCAGTACCAAAAAACTAACTAGTTACTTGCAACAGTATACATTTGGGTCATGTTTTTTTATACTTCATATCTATAACTTTTGATTGGGGAGTTTTTCTACTTACATTTATAGTAATAATAAGAATTTTGCTGTTTTACTTGTTTCTGATTTATAGCTTTTTTGTTGTTGATAATTTCCTCCCTCACTACCTGCCTTGTGTTTACTTGATTTTTTTATAAGTGATGCATTTTAATTCCCTTCTCACCTCTTTTTTTGTGCACGTTCTGTAGATAGTTTCTTTGTGGTTACCCATTAAGATTATATATAAATAAGTTATTAACCATCTGTTTTGAGTTGATAGCTTCAGTTGAATAGAAAAATTCTACTGTCTTGTATATCCACTCCCTTTATTCTTTCATGTTGCAAATTACATATTTATGTATTGTGTACCCGTCAACACGGTTCTATTCACTTTTCTTTATTCTTATTTTTCTGTTCTTCAGATAGTGTAATTTTAATTGTCCTATCTTCAAGTTTCCTGATTGAACCCATGTAGTGGATTTTTTTATTTTTTTCAGTAACTGTACTTTTTAGAACAGAATTTTTGTTTGGTTCCTATTTAAACTGTTTTATTATTGTGTCATTTACCTCTCTAGTTCTTTGTTTATGGTTTCCTTTAATGCTTCAAGCATATTTAAGACATTTTAAATCTGTCTACTGAGTCCAGTGTCCTTTTTTTTTATCTTTATTTTATTTATTTATTTATTTTTCTGTGGTGCTGAGGATTAAACCCAGTACCTCACATGTGCTAGGCAAGCACTCTACCACTGAGCTATACCTCCAGCCTATTGTCTGTTTTTCTTTACAAATAGCTTCTACCACTCTGTTTTCTTCCTTTGAATAGGCTTTATTTTTATTGTTGTTCCATTATATGCCTGGCGATGTTTTTGTTAAAATTTGGGCATTTGAAAAAATAGCCACCTCTCCTCATCTTTACTGACTGGGTTTTACTAGAGCAGTGCTTTACTGAGTAACTGGGCATGCTCAAACCTTGGGATCAGCCTGATGTGAATTTGAGCATGCATCTTGCCTAGATCTGAGTGTGACTTTTTAAATTCCCCTGTTTACCCAGCTGCTTCTAGATGCCTTAATTTCCCAAAAAGTCTCAGCCTGGTTTCTTCTCTGGACTTCAAATGGTCCATTGTGTATATCTACCTGTAATCTCTTGCCTAGGCATCTATAGCACAGTGTCCCTGCAGCTTTCCTGAGCAGCACCTTGTGCTTCTCCATTGCCTAAGATCTAAGGCAAAACATACCAATCCTTCAGGTAACACTAAATAGACTAGACCATTACAGTAAGGTCTATTGGCCTTCCTCCAGTTTGTATCTATACTGAGACCAAGCACACTGAGGAGATTTAACCAAAAGAAAGTAAAAATGCCACAGAATTTTCCACCATTTTCAATGTGACTTCTTCTTAATTAGGCATTCTCTGAGAAGTCATTTTGTGTTTAATGAATGAAATGATTGAATAAGTTAAGCACTACAATTTTCAATGATCTTTTTAGCCATAATAAGGTAATTATGCCATAGGTACAGAAAAAGGTTTGAGTAATAAGGTATAAGTAATGAAGAATTAACTATATAACCTTCCTGATTATTTATGGACATTATAGTTGATAACTAAATTTTACTTTGGTGATGTCTGTTTTATAGCCTTATTTTATATTCATGTAATTTGTATCTTTTGTTGGAAATTTTTAAATGGGCAGGAATATCCTTATGAAAAGTGAGTATAGTCAATCTTTGTAAGGCCACAAGAAACTACAGGACAGATTCAGTGAGGATTTCTCTTAGTATTAGGTAGACTGTTCTGTAGTTTTTTACCTTTAATTCTGTGACAGATCTATTTGTGACATACTATATCCTTTTACAAACTGTCCTTTTTCCTCTATGTATACATATCATTCAACTATAATACATTTCAGTTAAATTAAGTTCCTTATTTGACCATGCTATATGTTGTTTTATCAATGAATAAAATTACCCTTTTAGTTATTATATGCCTTATTTAACCATGTTACTTAAATTCATCACCTAGTGAAATACCCTTTCAAATGCTGTTCTGTCATTATTATAAATGCACTTGTAATTTTTATGAAATATTGCAAAATAACTCTGGTGTCTTAAATGAAGGAAAAAGAACTGGTGCGAAGAACTTGTAAGAAATACAGATGATTATTTGTCAAATTTAATAATGACTAAAAGCTACATTGAAGAGAAAAAAAATGATTTGGATGCAGCTATGAAGATAGCAAAAGAGTTAAAATCAGCACCTTCTCTGAGGACATACTGTGACCTGAATCAGGTAATTTTTATAATTTATAATCTGAATTAATACTGTAGCAACTTACTTTAACATGCTTTGGAATATGGTGTTTAAGATTTAAATTTGTTTTTCAGATTATTGTAACCTATACACATGCTCCTCAATTTATAATGGAGTTTTTAAAATGGGGTTTCATTCTAATAAACTCATCCTAAGTTGAAAATATAAGTAAAAAATATATTTAATGCAACTAACCTGACTAAACAATGCAGCTAAGCAACATAGTACACTGTAGAATGTTTATTATTGATTCTCATGACTGGAAATCTCTTCCACTACCCCACATTATGAGAGAGAATCTGACCACATATTGTTAGCCTAGGGAAAAGATCCAAATTAAAAAATCTAAGTATGGTTTCTATTGAATGCATATTGTCTCTCACACCAAAGTTGAAAAATCATAAGTCAAGTTGTCCTAAGTTGAGGACCATTTATATCATCATGAATTTAGAATTCTTAGGTATTTGAACTCTAAAACAAACATTTAACCTTTTTTTAGCATTTTATTGTTTTTTAATCACTTAGGAAAATAGTACAATAAGGTCTTCATAGCAAATTATCTGAGAGCAAATTAGGATGACATTGAGATGCAAGTTGGGGTTTGTGTTAACTTTCTGTCACTATGATATAACTGCATTAATCAAACTTATAAAGAGAAAAGTTGTATTTTGGCTCAGAGTTCTGAAAGTTTAAGTCCATGATTGGTTGGCCCCATTGCTTTTGGTCCTGTGGTGTTAGATCATGATGGGAGCATATGACAAATAAAAACCTTACCCATCTCAAGTCCAGGAAGGAAAAGAGAGAGGAAGGGATTCATCTATTTCCTTTGAAGGCATACCCCCAGTGACTTAAAACCTCCCTGTAGGCTCCATATCTTAATAGTTATGCATTAGGGGTCAAGGCTTTATCACAGTGACCTTTGGGGAACACTTAAGGTCAAAACTATAAAAAGATGTCTAGGATGCCTGAATAAAAAATGAGAAAAAAAATAGAAGTAGTAAGCTAAATGAAACTGTTTTCTTCTCATAAACATTTTAGGGATGGATAAACTCTTATCTTAAAATTTTAGTCCAAAATCATATTAAGTTCTTTTTCTACTTAATGTTCTCAAAATGTATAAGTCAGGAGACAAGTTGCATCAGCTATCTCCTTCCATCTAATCTTGTGCCTAGGGGGCAAAATTAGGCAAAAATTGAAGCATCTTCCTTTTAAGATAGTTTGGCTGGACAATATTAACTATAGATCCTCTTTACTAATTTCTGCCTCACTCTCCAAGGATGTAGATCCTGCTCTATCAATATTTGAGTCCTCAGGGTATCATTTCCCATATACAATCAAATGTTTGGACTGAATTGAGATATAGAATAAAGCCATTGGTTTACCTGCCTCCAAAGTCTCTAACTTGAAAAGAAAGGTGAAGAGTTTGCCACCATCTAACTTGGCCTGGCCTTCCTCCAGCTATAATTCTGAAAACAACAATAATAATTTCCTTATTCATTATATCTAAATATATTGTAATTGATGCTGATACTGATCTGTAATAGCTAAAAAGTTGTAATATACTGAAGAAATCTTTAATGTAAATTCCTTGAGATAAATTTATAACCTAAATTTGAGGTTTTAAGTTCTAAGTTTTTTGTTTAACAAAAATAATAGTAATTTCCTGTGTGTTACACATGAGGCACTAGGTGGTTTAAAAAAAATGATAAAATTTGGTCTTTACCCTTAGTTTACTTAGGAAGATGAAGAAAACAGAGCATTTGAAAATAGCAGTACAAATACAAAATGAGTCAGATCACAATTCATACAGCCATATCCCATTTATTAGCCAGCACATGTTGTTTTCCGTTAAAAATACCTTCAGAAAAGTTTAAATTCCTTTAGGGTAAGTGAAAAACGTTTTCTTTCAACCTTTCCTTCAGGTGCCCAAAATCAAACCTTGAATACATTTTTTTAAATTTATTTTTATTGTAAACAAATGGGATACATGTTGATTCTGTTTGTACATGGAGTAAAGGCATACCATTTGGGTAATCATACATTTACATAGGGTAATGTTGTTTGATTCATTCTGTTATTTTTTTCCCAATCCTCCCACCCCTCTTTTCCCTCTATAGAGTCTCTCCTTTCTCCATTCTTGCTCTCTCCCCCACCCATTATGTGTCATCATCCGCATGTCATCAGTGAGATCATTCTTCCTTTGGTTTTTTGAGATTGGCTTATCTCACTTAGCATGATATTCTCCAGTTTCATCCATTTGCCTGCAAATGCCATAATTTTATTATTCTTTGAGTAATATTCCATTATACAAATATACCACAGTTTCTTTATCCATTCATCAATTGAAGGGCATCTAGGTTGGTTCCACAATCTGACTATTGTGAATTGAGTAGCTGTGAACATTGATGCGGTTGTATCTCTGTAGTATGCTAATTTTAAGTCCTTTGGGTATAGGCCAAAGAGTGGGATAGCTGGGTCAGATGGTGGTTCCATTCCAAGCTTTCTGAGGAATCTCCACACTGCTTTCCAGATTGACTGCACTAATTTGCAACCCCACCAGCAATGTATGAGTGTACCTTTTTCCCCACATCCTCTCCAAAACCTATTGTTGCTTGTATTCTTGATGATCACCATTCTAATTGGGGTGAGATGGAATCTTAGGGTGGTTTTGATTTGCATTTCTCTTATTACTAGAGAAGTTGAACATTTTTTCATGTCTGTTGATTGCTTGTAGATCTTCTTCTGTGAAGTGTCTATTCATTTCCTTAGCCCATTTGTTGATTGGATTATTTGTATTCTTGGTGTAGAGTTTTTTGAGTTCTTTATAGATTCTGGAGACTAGTGCTCTATCTGAAGTATGGGTGGCAAAGATTTTCTCCCACTCTGTAGGCTCTCTCTTCGCATTGCTGATAGTTTCCTTTGCTGAGAGAAAGATATTTAGTTTAAATCTATCCCAGTTATTGATTCTTGCTTTTATTTTTATGCTATGAGAGTCCTGTTAAGGAAGTCTGATCCTGGGCCGACATGTTGAAGATTTGGACCTACTTTTTCTTCTATGAGATGAAGGGTCTCTGGTCTGATTCCGAGGTCCTTGATCCATTGTGAGTTGAGTTTTGTGCAGGGTGAGAGATAGGGGTTTAGTTTCATTCTGTTGCATATGGATTTCCAGTTTTCCCAGCACCATTTGTTGAAGAGGCTATCTTTTCTCCATTGCATATTTTTGGCCCCTTTATCTAGTATGAGAAAATTGTATTTATTTGGGTTTGTGTCCGTGTCCTCTATTTTGTACCATTGATCTATCTGTCTATTTTGGTGCCAATACCATGCTGTTTTTGTTACTATTGCTTTGTAGTAGAGTTGAAGATCTGGTATTGCGATACCCCCTGCTTCACTCTTTCTGCCAAGGATTGCTTTAGCTATTCTGGGTTTTTTATTCTTCCAGATGAATTTCATAATTGCTTGCTCTATTTCTGTAAGGTACATCATTGGGATTTTAATTGGAATTGCATTGAATCTGTATAGCACTTTTGGTAGTATGGCCATTTTGACAATATTAATTCTTCCTATCCAAGAACATGGGAGATCTTTCCATCTTCTAAGGTTTTCTTGAATTTCTTTCTTTAGTGTTCTGTAGTTCTCATCGTAGAGGTCTTTCACCTCTTTTGTGAGATTGATTCCCAAATACTTTATTTTTTTCAAAGCTATTGTGAATGGGGTAGTTTTCCTAATTTCTCTTTCTGAAGATTCATCGCTTATGTATAAAAATGCCTTAGATTTATGTGCATTGATCTTATATCCCGCTACTTTACTGAATTCACTTATGAGTTCTAAAGTTTTCTGGTGGAATTTCCTGGTTCCTCTAAGTATACCATCATATCATCAGCAAATAGGGATAGTTTGAGTTCTTCTTTTCCTATTCGTATCCCTTTAATTTCTTTGGTCTGTCTAATTGCTCTGGCTAGAGTTTCAAGGACGATATTGAATAGAAGTGGTGAAAGAGGGCATTCCTGCCTTGTTCCAGTTTTTAGAGGGAATGCTTTCAGTTTTTCACCATTTAGAATGATATTAGCCATGGTTTTAGCGAAGATGGCCTTTACAATGTTAAGGAATGTTCCCACTATCCCTGTTTTTTCTAGTGTTTTGAGCATGAAGGGGTGCTGTATTTTATCAAATGCTTTTTCTGCATCTATTGAAATAATCATGTGATTCTTGACTTTAAGTCTATTGATATGGTGAATGACATTTATTGATTTCCTGATGTTGAACCACCTTGCATCCCTGGGATGAAACCCACTTGATCATGGTGCACTATCTTTTTAATATGTTTTTGTATGCGATTTGCTAAAATTTTATTGAGAATTTTTGCGTCGATGTTCATTAAGGATATTGGTCTGAAATTTTCTTTCCTTGATGTGTCTCTGTCTGGTTTAGGAATCAGGGTAATATTGGCTTCATAGAATGAGTTTGAGAGAGTTCCCTCCTCTTCTATTTTCTGGAATACTTTGAGAAGTATTGGAATGAGCTCTTCTTTAAAAGTTTTGTAGAACTTGGCTGAGAACCCATCTGGTCCTGGACTTTTCTTTGTTGGAAGGCTTTTGATGACTTCTTCTATTTCATTACTTGAAATTGGTCTATTTAAATTGTGTATGTCCTCCTCGTTCAGTTTAGGCAATTCATATGTCTCTAGAAACCTGTTGATGTCTTCGAAATTTTCTATTTTGTTGGAGTATAGATTTTCAAAATAGCTTCTAATTATGTTTTGTATTTCAGTCGTGTCTGTTGTGATATTTCCTTGTTCATTCCGAATTTTAGTGATTTGGGTTTTCTCTCGTCTTCTCTTTGTTAGTGTGGCTAAAGGTTTATCAATTTTGTTTATTTTTTCGAAGAACCAACTATTTATTTTGTCAATTTTTTGTATTGTTTCTTTCGTTTCAATTTCGTTGATTTCAGCTCTGAGTTTAACTATTTCTTGTCTTCTACTACTTTTGGTGTTGGTCTGTTGTTCTTTTTCTAGGGCTTTGAGCTGTAGTGTTAGGTCATTTATTTTTTGAGTTTTACTTCTTTTATTAAATGCGCTCCATGAAATAAATCTTCCTCTAAGTACTGCTTTCATAGTGTCCCAGAGATTTTGATATGATGTTTCTTTGTTCTTGTTTACCTCTAAGAATTTTTTAATTTCCTTCCTAATATCTTCTGTTATCCATTCATCATATAATAGCATATTGTTTAATCTCCAGGTGTTGGAGTAGTTTGTTTTTTACTCTTTCATTTATTTCTAACTTCAATCCATTATGATCTGATAGAATACAAGGTAGTGTCTCTATCTTCTTGTATTTGCTGACATTAGCTTTGTGGCATAATATATGGTCTATTTTAGAGAAGGATCCATGTGCTGCTGAGAAGAAAGTGTATTCGCTCTTGGTTGGATGGTATATTCTATAAATGTCTGTTAAGTCTAAATTATTGATTGTGTTATTGAGATCTATGGTTTCTTTGTTCAATTTTTGTTTGGAAGATCTGTCCAGTGGTGAGAGAGGTGTGTTAAAATCACCTGGTATTATTGTGTTATGGTCTATTTGGTTTCTAAAATTGAGAAGGATTTGTTTAACATACATGGATGAGCCACTGTTTGGGGCATAGATGTTTATGATTGTTATATCTTGCTGATTTATGCTTCCCTTAAGCAGTATGAAATGTCCTTCTTTATCCCTTCTGACTAACATTGGCTTGAAGTCCACATTATCTGAAATGAGGATGGATACTCCAGCTTTTTTGCTGAGTCCATGTGCATGGTATGTTTTTCCCCATCCTTTCACCTTTAGTCTATGGGTATCTCTTTCTATGAGGTGAGTCTCTTGCAGGCAACATATTGTTGGATCTTTCTTTTTAATCCAATCTGCCAGTCTATGTCTTTTGATTGATGAATTCAGGCCATTAACATTCAGGGTTATTATTGAGATATGATTTGTATTCCCAGTCATTTGGTTCATATTTAAAATTTTTGACACATCTTGATTCCTCCTTTATTTGACAGTTCCATTAGGATAATTCCTCCCTTTGCTGATTTGCTTCTTTGTTTTTTATCTCTTCCTCATGAAATATTTTGCTGAGAATGTTCTGTAATGCTGGCTTTCTTTTTGTAAATTCTTTTAGCTTTTGTTTATCATGGAAGGATTTTATTTCATCGTCAAATTTGAAGGTAAGTTTTGCTGGGTATAAGATTCTTGGTTGGCATCCATTTTCTTTCAGAGCTTGAAAAATGTTGTTCCAGGCCCTTCTAGCTTTTAGGGTCTGGATTGAAAAATCTGCTGATATCCGTATTGGCTTCCCCCTGAATGTAATTTGGTTCTTTTCTCTCACAGCCTTTAAAATTCTGTCTTTATTTTGTATGTTAGGTATTTTCATTATAATGTGCCTTGGTGTGGGTCTGTTGTAATTTTGTGTATTTGGAGTCCTATAAGCCTCTTGGACTTGATTTTCCATTTCATTCTTCAGATTTGGGAAATTTTCTGATATTATTTCTTCAAATAGGTTGTTCATTCCTTTGGTTTGTTTCTCTAAGCCTTCCTCAATCCCAATAATTCTCAAATTTGGCCTTTTCATGATATCCCATAGTTCCTGGAGATTCTGTTCATGATTTCTCACCAACTTCTCTGTTTGTTCAACTTTGTTTTCGAGGTTAAATATTTTGCCTTCAATATCTGAAGTTCTGTCTTCCAGGTGTTCTATCCTATTGGTTATGCTTTCTATGGAGTTCTTAATTTGGTTTATTGTTTCCTTCATTTCAAGGATTTCTGTTTGGTTTTTTTTCAATATCTCTAACTCTTTATTGAAATGATCTTTTGCTTCCTGAATTTGCTCTGTTAACTGTCGATTGGTGCGATCGTTCAATGCCTGCATTTGCTCTTTCATCTCATCGTTTGCTTCCCTAATCATTTTAATTATGTACATTCTGAACTCCCTTTCTGTCATTTCTTCAGCCATGCTGTCGTTGTTTTCTAGTGTTTTGAGCATGAAGGGATGCTGTATTTTATCAAATGCTTTTTCTGCATCTATTGAAATAATCATGTGATTCTTGACTTTAAGTCTATTGATATGAATTACGTTTATTGATTTTCAAGTGTTGAACCAACCTTGCATCCCTGGGATAAAACCCACTTGATCGTGGTGCACTATCTTGTTAATATATTTTTGTATGTGATTTGCTAAAATTTTGTTGAGAACTTTTGTGTTGATGTTCATTAAGGATATTGGTCTGAAATTTTCTTTCCTCGATGTGTCTCTGTCCGGTTTAGGTATCAGGGTGATATTGGCTTCATAGAATGAGTTTGGGAGGGTTCCATCCTCTTCTATTTCATGGAATACTTTGAGGAGTATTGGAATGAGCTCTTCTTTAAAGGTTTTGTAAAACTTGACTGAGAACCCATCTGGTCCCGGACTTTTTTTTGTTGGTAGGCTTTTGATGACTTCTTCTATTTCATTACTTGAAATTGATTTATTTAAGTTGTGTATGTCCTCCTGGTTCAGTTTAGATAATTCATATGTCTCTAGAAACCTATTGATGTCTTCGAGATTTTCTGATTTGTTGGAGTATAGATTTTCAAAATAGCTTCTAATTATGTTTTGTATTTCACTAGTATCTGTCGTGATATTCCTTGTTCATTCCGAATTTTAGTAATTTGAGTTTTCTCTCTTTGTTAGTGGGGCTGTTTATCAATTTTATTTTTTCAAAGAACCAACTATTTTGTTAAATTTTTCTATTGTTTCTTTTGTTTCAATTTCATTGATTTCAGCTCTGATTTTAACTATTTTCTGTCTTCTACTACTTTTGGTGTTGGTCTTTTCTTCTTTTTCTAAGGCTTTAAGCTGTAGTGTTAAGTCATTTATTAGTTGATTTTTTTACTTCTTTTATTGAATACACTCCATGAAATCTTCCTCTAAGTACTGCTTTCATAGTGTCCCAGAGATTTTGATATGATGTGTCTTTGTTCTTGTTTACTTCTAAGAATTTTTTTATTTCCCTCCTGATGTCTTCTGTTATCCATTCATCATATAATTGCGTATTATTTAATCTCCAGGTGTTGGAGTAGTTTGTTTTTCATTTTGTCATTTATTCCTAATATCAATCCTATGATCTGATAGAATACAAGGTAGTATCTCTGTCTTCTTGTATTTGCTAACATTAGCTTTATGGCATAAAATATGGTCTATTTTAGAGAAGGATCCATGTGCTGCTGAGAAGAAGGTATATTCGCTTTTTGTTGTATGGTATATTCTGTATATGTCCATTAAGTCTAAATTATTGATTGTGTTATTTAGATCTATGGTTTCTTTATTCAGTTTTTGTTTGGAAGATCTATCCAATGGTGAGAGAGGTGTGTTAAAATCACCTGGTATTATTGTGTTGTAGTCTATTTGATTTCTGGAATTGAGAAGGATTTGTTTGATGTACATGGATGAGCCAATGTTCGGGGCATAGATATTTATGATTGTTATGTCTTGCTGATTTGTGCTTCCCTTAAGCAGTATGTAATGTCCTTCTTTGTCCCTTCTGACTAGTTTTGGCTTGAAGTCCACATTATCTGAAATGAGGATGGATACTCCAGCTTTTTTGCTGTGTCCATATGCATGGTATGTTTTTTTCCATCCTTTCACCTTTAGTCTGTGGGTATCTCTTTCTATGAGATGAGTCTCTTGCAGGCAGCATATTGTTGGATTTTTCTTTTTAATCCAATCTGCCAGTCTATGTCTTTTGATTGATGAGTTCAGGCCATTAACATTCAGGGTTATTATTGAGATATGATTTGTATTCCCAGTCATTTGACTCATTTTTGTTTTTTGACATGATTTGGTTTCTCCTTTATTTGGCTATTCCTTTAGGCTAGTTCCTCCCTTTACTGATTTGCATCATTGTTTTTCATCTCTTCCTCATGGAATATTTTGCTGAGAATGTTCTGTAATGCTGGCTTTCTTTTTGTAAATTCCTTTAGCTTTTGTTTATCATGAAAGGATCTTATTTCATCATCAAATCTGAAGGTAAGTTTTGCTGGGTATAAGATTCTTGGTTGGCATCCATTTTCTTTCAGGGCTTGATATATGTTGTTCCAGGTTCTTCTAGCTTTTAGGGTCTGAATTGAAAAATCTGCTGATATTCATATTGGTTACCCCTGAATGTAATTTGATTCTTTTCTCTTGCAGCCTTAAAAAATTCTTTCTTTATTTTGTGTTAGGTATTTTCATAATGATGTGCCTTGGTGTGGGTCTGTTGTAATTTTTTGTATTTGGAGTCCTATAAGCCTCTTGTACTTGATTTTCCATTTCATTCTTCAGATTTGGGAAATTTTCTGATATTATTTCATTGAATAGATTGTTCATTCCTTTGGTTTGTTTCTCTGTGCCTTCCTCTATCCCAATAATTCTCAAATTTGGCCTTTTCATGATATCCCATAATTCTTGTAGATTCTGTTCATGATTTCTTACCATCTTCTCTGGTCAACTTTGTTTTCAAGATTAAACTTTTTGTCTTCAGTGTCTGAGGTTCTGTCTTCCTGGTGTTCTATCCTATTGGTTATGTTTTCTATGGAGTTTTTAATTTGGTTTATTGTTTCCTTCATTTCAAGGATTTCTGTTTGGATTTTTTTTTCAGAATCTCTAACTCTTTATTGAAATGATCTTTTGCTTCCCGTATTTGCTCTTTTAACTGTTGATTGGTGTGATCATTTAATGCCTGCATCTGCTCTTTCATCTGACATTTCTTCTGCCATGCTTCATTGGGTTTTATTGATACTGCATATAGGTTTGTTTGGGACATTTTCTTCCCTTGTTTTCTCATATTGGTGAGATATCAGTGGGACTCTGAGATATTGCAGATTTCCTCTATTGGCTTATTAGTGTCCCTGTAGATTTCCAGTATATCACCTCCTAAACTTCAGTAGCCTGAAGTCTTGGAGGAACTTGATAATGCAGTTCTTCAGAAGAAAGCTGCCCCTAGCCCACTGCTGGGTGCGGGATTGGGGGATGGGTGTGATCGAAAAGCCTCTCACTAGGCGGGCCTACTCCGAGAAGCCTGCTGTGGACCGGGCCTGCCACTGGATGGAGCCGGGCTGCCCGGGAAAGCCTCAGGCCCCTCTTCCCTGGTCTGAGAAGCTGCCTGCGAACTGGGGCCCCCACTGGGGACTGGGTGTGTGCAGAAAGCCTCTCACTGGGCAGGTCTGCTCTGAGAAGCTGGCTGTGAATCGGGCCTGCCACCTGATGGAGCCAGGCTGCTGGGGAGTGCCTCTTGCCGCTGAATACATTTTTTAATACATTAAGGAAATAACTAAGTTTTCCTTCTAAAATCTTTCTCTTTAAGCAGTATTTGTGACAAAAGAAAATTCATACTTGAATAACATTTCTTTTTTGATTGTAGATTATCCGGACTTTGAAGTTAACATCTGAGAGTGAATTGTCACAAGTTAGTTCTCTAAAACCAAGGAACCCTCCCAGGTAAGTAAGTCATGGTTCAGGAGACTATAACAAGTATAAAAATGTATTAGAGACTGAATTTATTAAAATAGCAGGCAATTATAATTTGTATATATTTCCCAAGTTAGCAACCAAATTAATTATAACATACAAGATATTAGAACATCTTTTAAATGTTTTGGAATTTTTTTCCTCTTTTGTGGTACTGGGGATTGAACCCAGGGCCGTGGGTATTCTAGGTAAGCACTCTACCACTGAGCTACATGCCCAATGCGTTTAAATTTTATCTTGAGATAGTACCTTTTAAATTGCAGGTTGGCTTCAAACTTGTGATCCTCCTGTCTCAGCCTTCTGAGTAACTGAAATTGCAGACATGTGCCACTAGGTATTTTAGTCAACTTTTTCTCTGCTGTGACTAAAAGATCTGACCGGAACAATTTTAGGGGAGGAAAAGTTTATTTTAGGGCTCATGATTTCAAAGTCTGAGTCCATAAGCATAAGCTCCATTCCTTGGGGCTTGAAGTGAGGTAGGATATTATGGTGGAAGAATATGGCAGAGGGAAGTAGCTCACATGATGATCAGAGAGCAGAGAGACTCCACTATCCAGATATAAAATATATACCCTAAAGGCATGCCCCACAATGCCCACCTTCTCCAGGCACATCCTACCTGCCTTCAGTTTCCACTCAGTTAATCCTGTCAGGGATTAATTTACTGATTGGGTTAAGGCTGTCATAACCCAATCATTTATCCTCCACATCTTCTTGAATTGTCTCACACATGAGCTTTTGGTAGACACCTCACATCCAAACCATAACACTTGGCTTAAGTGTTGTCTTTGAAATTAGCTATTTTAATGTCAGCAACTGATTTCTGTTTAGAGAAAGTAACAAACTTGGAAGAGAACATTTATTTACATACTAATGTTTTCTTTTAGGTTGAATATGAATTGTAGTGAGATTATGTGCATGTTCAACAGTATGGGAAAGTTTGACTTTGAGGACTCAACAAAGTAAGTATTTTTAAGAATGGCAACATACCATTACTGTCTTACAGTACCTGTGTTATCTAAGAGGAAAATTGATGTTTAGTGTGGTATGATTCAAAAAAGCTGAAAAATAAAGAGCTACGATAGATCTATAATTAATGTGTATTATATTTTTAAAAAGACCCAGAAAGGATCAGTATTCAGTTATATATGTGTTATAGTTATATTTAAGATTCATTAATATCTGTAAGTATTGAACATTGATTTTTATACTAGGCACTAACACCCAAATATTTAGATAAATGTTGGGGAAATTACAGTGAATAAAGCAAGACATGTAAAAAAATATATGTAATTTCTTTGACAATGTATACAGAAGTTGGTGGGGTTGCAAAGGAAGAGATAACAGAGGACTTGGAAAGAAATTCTATTTTCTGCTTTTTGTGGAAAATGAACAGTAAGTAGAAAGAACAAAAGGAGGTAAACATCTCATAAAGAAGAAATATGAAATAGCATGCTACTTTGAGAGAGCTACACACAATTTCATTCTGTATGTCCCCAGATACATAGGAGCTGAATTCTAAGGATCTTGTATGCTATGTGATAGCATTTGAACTTTATTTTTTAGATCTGTGCATGCCCATGGTTGCCACTAACCATGTTTGCTACTTAAATTTAAGCATAAATTAATTAAAACTAAATAAAATTATAAACTCAGTTCCTTGGTTGTACAAGCTAGATTTTAAGTTCAGTGGCCACATGTACTACTAATGGCTACTTGTCTAGTGACTATTTGTCTTAGTCCATTCATGCTGAAATTACAGAATACTTGAGAGTGGGTAATTGATAAAGAATGTAAGTTCATTTTCTCATATTTATATGAGGAATGAGGGAAAAGGAAGCATTCCCAATAGCTCATAGGTTTGGCCTTGGTAACTAAATTGATGGATTGTGATTTTATTCACCAAGATTAAAAATACAGGAAGAAAAGTAGGAAGGTGATAAATAGTAGATAATGTTGAGCTGGGCATGGTGGCGCACACCTGTAATTGCAGCGGCTTGGGAGGCTGAGGCAGGAGGATCACAGGTTCAAGCCAGTCTCAGTAAAAGCAAGGCACTAAAGTAACCCAGTGACCCTGTATATAAATAAAATACAAAATAGGGCTGAGGATGTGGCTCAGTGGTTAAGTGGCCCTGAGTTCAATCCCCTGTACCAAAAAAAAATAGTAGATAATATTGAGTTTCTGTTCACCAATTTTCTAAGGAGAATAGTCTAGAAGGCAGATGGATACATGTACTGAAATCTAAGAAGAGATGTTGGTCTTGATTCTGGGTTTAGTAGTAGTCAGACTATATGTTGTAGAAACTTCCCAAAAGAAAATAAATTCGTTTACTTCTAGGTGGTTTGTCTTCAGGGAAAATGTTCCCCTAAAAAGCATAACATTCATTACCTTAGGGAACATACATGTCTGGTCCGCAGTCTTGGAGACTGGGAAAACAAGCATATCTAACACTAAGTCTGGTAAATTTATATAAGCAAAGTTCACAAAACTGACATATAGTCAGAATGCCAGTTTGTTAACTTAATGAACAAATAATAAAGTCTAGAATATTTGTTCGCATTTTTTTCTAACACCAATACAGAAGTGAGAAACCAAATTATCAGAAGATTCATTGTTTGCAGTTTCCTTTGGAATAAAAAGAATAAAAGATTAATCAAGTAGTTTAACAGCTTTAGGTTGAGATAGCCTTCCACAGTCCTCTTTACCAGAGGGTAGGTCCTCTTCACCTTGTGAGAGGAACTGGAATACCAGTCCTTTGACCAATATCATCTTCCCCCAGAAAGTACTTGGGTGACCCTGAAACCCTTTGAGAATAAAAACAACTTACTGGGCTGGGGATATAGCTCAGTTGGTAGAGTGTTTGCCTTGGAAGCACAAGCCCCTGGGTTCATTCCCCAGTACCACAAAACAAAACAAACAAACAAAAAAAAAAAAAACCAACTTACTGATGAAGACATATATCAAGGAAGCTGAGCTAAAATACTTGCTGGTTAGTTAAATCTATATATGTATTCCTGCCTTTTGCTCCATTCTACCTTGTTTTGTAAAAGATTTCCATGCTCCTGAGCCCATCACCTCTGCCCCACAAAATGTAGATTTGAGGGCTGGGGTTGTGACTCAGTGGTAGAATGCTTGCCTAGCATGTGTGATTCACTGAGTCAAATCCTCAGCATCACATAAAAACAAATAAAGGTCCATTGACAACCACAACTAAAAAATATTTTTTAAAAAATGTAGATTTGAAACAGAAAGGTCTTCTCTATCTCCCTCAAGACTGACTTTGAATAAACCCAGTTCCCAGCCAGCCTGTCTTCCAAGATTTTAGTGGAGTGAGGAGCTGTAAAGCCATTCCCTGCTCCATATTTGCCTCTTTTTCTGCTCCCATGGGTAATCAACTTTCACAATCACTATGTTCTTTTAGATATTTTCGTAACTTGAATGTGGTTACTGTCGAATATTTTTACAATTTAAAAACTAGTTTATCTTGTATTGATTCTATACCACTCACTGTAAGGTCTCTCTCTCCTGATTACTGGTGGTAGTTCAGCCATGGGTTTAACCAGTGAGAGCAGGTATTGGAATAGGTCAGAAACTGTACCCTGGAAAAATATTAAAATTTAAAGCAGTGCAAAAAACTGAAGTGAGGTGGCATAGGTTGAAGGAGAACAAAACAAAGTGGCGTTCTATAAGCCAAAGGAGAGGTTTACAAAGCTATAGTTAGTTAATAGTGTTAAAAATCTCAATAAGTTCTGAAAAGAGTTGTTTACATATTGGTGTCTCTCAAAGGGTGCACGTTTATTCAGTGTATAGTAATTATACTTATGTTAATTTCATGCTGTTTATTGGAAGAGACAGACAAATGTGTCATAGCTAAATCCAGGTGGCTGTTTTGGTTCTTATGTTCTATGAAGACACTAGAACTATTATGGAGTCACTGAAATACGAGCTTTATGAGACTCAGTCTCATTTCATTGTAAAATTTTTATATTTATAGATTTGATAGCCTTAAAATGGATATAAGGAGAATATAAAAAAATGAAAAGGCACACTTTTACATTGCTGGTGGAGTTGCAAATTGGTGCAGCCACTCTGGAAAGCAGTGTGGAGAATCCTCAGAAAAACTTGGAATGGACCCACCTTTTGACCCAGTTATCCCATTTCTTGGTTTATACCCGAAGGACTTAAAATTAGCATACTACAGTAACGCAGTCACATCAATGTTTATAGCAGGTCAATTCACAATAGCTAGATTATGGAACCAAACTAGATGCCCTTCAACAGATGAATGGATAAATAAACTGTGATATATATATATATATATATATATATATATATCACACACACACACAATGGAATATTATTCAGCCATAAAGAAGAATACTCTTATGGCATTTGCAAATAAATGGATGGAATTGGAGAATATCATGCTAAGTGAAATAATCCAATCCCAAAAAACCAAAGGCCGAATGCTTTCCCTGATAAGTGGAGAATGATATATGATGAGGATTGGGGTGGGTGGGAAGTGAGAGAAGAATGGAGGAAATTGATTATGTAGAAGGAAATGAGAGGGAGGCGGGTATGAAAAATGGTGGAGTGAGACATACATTATTACCCTGTGTACATGTATGATTACACAAATGGTACGAATCTACATCGTGTACAGCCATAGAAACGAAATGATATACCCCATATACATACCCCATATACAATGAATCGAATGCAGTCTGTAAAAAATTTAAAAATAAACTAAATAATTTTAAAAATGATAGTGTAGATAAATAATCAGTTCTGGGTTAGTGGCTAGAAATAATCATCCCCAGGAGATTCAGATTAATAGTAATTATTAGCCTTTGAAGAAGTTTCTGGTAATTTGCTCATGTTTGTATCCTATGTTTTCTTACCCTCTATTTTTAAGCCAGTTAATAAAAAAGAAGAAATCATCTTTATGTAATTTAAGCAAAACAGTTGAACTACTAAATCAAATGACTTCTTTTGAAAACCTGTAGAATCAGATCATTAGGATATGACTATGAAGTTTTTTTCAGCTTCTCAATGATTATATCTCTTCTTGACCTTTTAAAACCCTGAAGCTTGCGTGGAGTTTGGAACAGGCAAAAAGGTTTCCTTTTGGGTGGTGACAGTGTTCTAAAATTAGTTTGTGGCAGTTAGTGTTAGTTGTGTAACAATAAATTTACTAAAAATCACTGATTTTTATGTGTCTCAGTATCAGCTATCATGTGGAAAGGAAATGACTTGAAGGTGAATATTAAAGTAGCCATCCTCTATTTTTGTACAGATGTTATCCCCAAGAAAATGAAGTTGGACAGAATGTTCAAAAGAAATATAATAGTAAAAAGGAACTTTCATATGTTACATACTCATCACTAGAAAAGAAAAAGGTTGATGTGTCTGTCCTAACCAGTGAAGCACCAGCACCTCCTTTACAACCGGAGACCAGTGGTGTCCATTCAGAAGGGATTGTCCAGCCACAGAAAGAGGTCATTGCAGTCACAGCCTCTAAAACCATTGCTGTGCTCCCTCAAATGGGCTCTAGCCCTGATGTGATAATTGAAGAAATTATTGAAGAAAACCCAGAACGTGAGTGAGAATATAAAAACCTCTGGGGAAGGGATCTTTTATCTAAACTTTTTTTAAAAAAATTGGTATCTTCTTGTTCCATATACTTAACAGAAAGAGTTTGGTTTGGTTTGATTTTGTTTTGGTACTGGGGATTGGACCCGGTGCTATACGCATGCCAGGCAAGTGCTCTACTATTAAGTTACACCCCCAGCCCTTTTTATTTGATTTTGAGATGAGTGTTGGTAAGTTGCCCAGGTTGTCCTCAAACTTGTGAACCTCCTGCCTAAGTCTCTCTTGTAGCTAGATTTCAGGGGTATGCCACCATGTGTGGCCACCATAATCTTTTTTCCTCATTGTGCTCTTTGTGAGTTAAACTTATTTATTCACATTTTCCAAAGTTAGGATAATTTTTATTTTCAATAAAACAATATAGCTAATCTCTGGGATGTAAATTTACTATTTGGTTAAGTTAGGATATTTGACTTTTTTAGTGTTCCACATATAAACTTTGTATAAATCATACAAATATAAATAAGAGGGGTGATTTCTGGGAGCTGTTTTTTTACTTTGTTCTTGAATTAAGATCAGCTCTCTCAAATCCTAGGATCTAATATGTTTTAAGATGAGCTATCATGAATGTCATGCCATCTATTTTATATTTTATTCTGTTATTTATTAATGTTTTTGTGCAGGGGATCAAAGCCAGGACCTCTCAAATGCTAGGTAACCAACCACCTTGCTACTGAGCTAGATCCCCAGCTCATGTCAACTATTTTATAACTTTTGTATCAAAATTGTTTGATTAGATTTCCAGTGTTGGTATTTACCCATGGGAGCAAGATACTACTCCATGTACTTCTATGTACAAACCATTTTTAAAAACATTCTTTTATCGGGTGACTCTCCAGAATGACATTTTCAATGCAAAACAAAACAAAACCAACAGTACACACATTCTTCTTCCTGCTGTATTGTTATCACTGAATTATCAGTGAATTCTAAACACCTGTCATGGTTTTATTATACAAGGTATCTTACCATTCCAGTATTTAGCCAATTTAATTACAACTCTTTAAACACTAGCAGGTCACTGTCAACATTTAAAAAATTAGTACATTTGTCTTATTTTAATAAAGCTTGCTTCACAGATGATCTTATGGAGACTCCTAGATATCAAAAAAAACCTGTTCAGAAAGAGTCATCTGTTTCTTTTGGATCAAAAGCAGGTATTGTAATAACTCTGAGCTTAATGGGCAGTATTCTCTGTGTGGTAACTGTTATTTGACAATTGTCACCCCAGTTATACATATTTATCTCTTTACCCTAACCTTGATATGTATATTGTTCTTGGTAATCTGTTACATATTTAAAATTTATATTTATGTTTAGTTTCTATTATATATCTGTAGTTGCCTCTATTCAATTCCATGACTTCTAGTCTGTTAAAAAGTTACATATTAATTTGTTCCAAAAAATAATTCCTTTATATTAAAAATATTTTATGACACTTTTCCATACCCTATTCCTATTCCATCCAATCCCTCTTTCCCTCCTATAGGTTTTTGATGCATACACAAATAAATACACACAAAACATAGCATACTATACATACTGTTTTTGCATTCCTCCCTTAACATTACACTTTGGAGATTTTTTCTGGCTTTTCTTCCCTTTTTTCCTATACCGGTGAGTGAACCCAGGGCCTTAATACATGCTAGACAAGTTCTCTGCTACTGAGAAATATCCCCATCCCTTTTTGAGACAGGATCCTGCTGAATTGCCCAGGCTGGCTTCTAACTTTTGATCCTCCTCCCTTAGTCTCCCAAATAACTGGGATTACAGGCATGTGCAGCCACATCCAGCTACTTTGGAGATCTTTCTGTATCAGTAGAAATGTTTGATTTAATTGCTTCTATTTATAGAAAAAATTTTTCAGTGTCATTACTTTTCTCTGTTTAACCTTCACCAAAGCTCACTCATAGTTCCCTAAATGCTGTTCGGTACTTTGGCCAGACCTTATTACATATATCTCTTGCCTAATATGACTTGAGATTCAGAGTGACTATGAGCTGTATTGGTATTTTAGATATGGTATGGACTGATCTGGCTTTTGTGGGCTGTCCTAGTAACCTGATCATTATCAATGAGGTTCTGAGTTCCAGATAGGTTCGTAAATAAACTATGAAGTTTTATAATAAGGTGAATTTACAGAATAGACTATGACTTTAGAATCAGCCTACCACATGAACTATGATTTCACTTACAGACTTATTTTGCAAGTTGAACGAAGAATTTGCATTTCAGGTTGCTAAAGAATTCATTGTTTAAAGTGACATTTGTTCTGTGAGGCTTTTTGAATTTAGACACTCTGTTGGAGCCTAAGTATTCTAGACTTTCAGTACCTCTAGACATTTAATCTGTTAAAGGACGTTGCAGTTGTTCATCTTTCATGAATTCTCTCCTAGCTTCATGTTTTAATAATGTTGTTTAAATATTGATTTATACCCAGGTTCTCCAGAGCTAGTTTTTGTAAGCCATGTAGTACATCCTTGCCACTTCTATATTCGGAAATATTCACAAATAAAAGATGCAACAGTATTGGAAAAGAAGGTGAATCAAATTTGCAGTAAGAATTTACATCTTGATCCTTCAGACATTTTGGAGCTAGGTAATAAAATATTACTATAAGTTAAAATATTAAGTTTATGTAAATATTGTCATATTTGTTCAACCCACATAGACTTGATATAAAAGATTTTGGCTTCAAGTTAAATAAGCATAAAAGTTTGGGAATTACTTAACATAAATTATTTAGGTAAGTTAGCTAAGGATTAAAGTTGAATGTTGGTACGCTTTTAGAGTGAGATACCTCTACTGTGTAGTTGAATGAATTGCTTTTTAATTTATAAGACCCACAACTGGTTATATAGGCTGCCCTCTTGTTTCTAAGTTGAGTCTTTGTATATTTCAGTTCCTTGCTTTCTGTGCATGCATGTTAGACCTAACATTAAACACTTCAGTAAGATTCAGGAAACCTGTGGCATCCATTCCTAGGGCCCTTCAAAGGGTTATTAGTAAACACAGTTTATTTTAAATCTAAGAGTACTGGAATTTGCCGTGGTTTAGGCTTCCATTATAAGTAATTTCCTGGTAATATTGATGATTAAATTCAATTATTATACTCTTGAAGCTCTGATTTCTTTGATGTATTAAAAAGCCATTTTTCTCAATGCCTATAAGTGACCAATATCAAAAAAAGTATTGTCTGTGTAGCCGTATGATGTTTCTTTTAAATGGTCACTAACTCTCAGCTTGTTTATGTAGCTTTTCAGAATATCAGGAGAACATCAAAAGTCTAGGATCGTCATATAATTCTGACAATGAATACCTTTAGAACTTAAAAATTACTTAATATTTGGTATCTAAGAGGAGGGAAATGTGTTAAACTTAGCTTTCATAATTACATATAATTCTCTAAAATTACATGTCCAAAAAAATGCAATTTATATTCAGAAAATATTCTTAGAGAGCCAAAACCTCATTTTTAAGGTGTTAATGATAATTGTTTGCAAAATAAATATAGTTGATTTACGTACTTGTTTACACTTGGCAAAAGTAGTGAAAAGGAAAGAAATGCGATAGAGCTTATCCTTTGGCCTGCCTGTGTGCTTTATGATGAAGAATAGCAAACATTTTCTCGAGCTTTTATCTATTGCAAAATAGTTTCATAGAATATATTTTAAAACTAAAAGAATATTGATTACATAGTGCATCAAAATAAGAGAAGGTCACTGATGATCTCAAAGCCAAACAAATGTTTTAGGAAAACTTAAATAAAATTAGATGGAACCCCAATGTGCCTTTCAGCCATCCTGTTTTTATAACATACACAGAGGGGAATACAGCATTTCTCTCTATATAATCAATGACCAAGGCTTACCAAAGTTATCTCCAATTCATAGCTTAGTTGTTAAGAGATTGGGCTTCAGGACTACCAGGGTTTTCTTTGCTACCTTGTATAAATAAGCAGATGGTTGCTATGTTTGCAACCTCTCTGCCTCTAGATAGGTAGAAAAGGGGACAATTCCTTTCTTGTTCATCATAAATAATCATGGCCAGCACCCATAAAATGAAAGATAGGTTAGCTGGGCATGGTGGTACATGCCTGTAATTCCAGCAACTTGGGAGACTGAGGCAGAAGGATTGCAGACTTTGAAGCCAGCGTGGGTATCTTTATGAGATCCTGTCTCAAAATATAAAGGACCAGAGGTGTAGCTCAATGGCAGAGCACCCTGGGTTTAATTCTCAGTACCTCAAAAAAACCAAAGAACCAAAGACAGGTTTACAAGAGAAAAGCATAACAAATTTATTAATGTGCACATGTACAAGGAAGCGGTGCAAAATATGAAACTCAATGAAATGAGGAAGAAGAAACGAAAGTTGCAACAAAGGATGTTTTATTATGCAAATAAAGTCTCATAGGTAATCTTTAGGAGCTGTCCTTAAAATAATCAATGAAAAACCTATCTGGGCAACGAGATGACTTAGTCTTCTCTCTTTCTGGTGATTAATCTTTCCTGGTTATCTGATAAGATTCCTAGAGAGAAGTTTTCTCACATCAGATAAGGGAACTTTGGAGAAACAGCCACTTCATGCACTAGAGGGAAAAATAAGGGAAAGTTAGAGACCTTGATTTATTTTTATTTATTTTTATTTTTATTTTTTAGGTATTAGGGATTAAATACAGGGGTGCTTTACCACTGAGCTGCATCCCCAGTCCTTTTTACTTACTTATTTTTTTTATTTTGAAACAGGGTTTTGCTAAATTGCTGAGGCCATTCTTGAACTTGTGATCCTTCTGCCTAAACTTTCAGAGTAGCTGGAGTAACTGGGATGATAGTGGTACACCACTGCATCTGACCTTGATTCTAAGCTTGATTCTTTAGCTCAGCTTGTCCAAGTGCCACACTTGAAGATACGGTTTTTCGAGACTCCAAACCACCCTGTGGTGGAAGTACTGCCTTTATAGGGTTATTGTTGAGACTGAGTGGATTCAAACATAAAAGACTGAGAACATTGTCAACCCATACTAAGCATTCCTATTCAGGACTTTCTTTCTTCCTCTTCTTTTTTTTCCTGGTTATTAATTTATAACCTATCTGGTCCCTTCTTAAGGTATTCCTCTATTGCTAAGTCCTTACTTCATTCTCTCCTTCTTGAATGACACTGGGTATTAATTAATTTGGGCATTTTATATGTTGCCTTTCATTGTTTCCTTTCACTCCTCTATACTAGGAAAAGATCATTGTTTCTTCCTTATTTCAAACCTTACTGTGTGTATATCTATAGATGTGTATACACGCATGTGTATGCATGTATATACATGTGTATACACGCATGAAGCTGGATGGTTTTCAGTGTTAAGTACAGTGTATTGTAGAATTTGTTCACCTATATCTCTTCCTTGAGTTTCTTGATGGCAAGACAGTCTTGTTTATCTATATTAATGTAGTTCATGAAACACAGTTCCTTATCATTTGACTACTGACTTGGTATTCTCGTTTAGCTTGTAGATTACATAATAACACTACCTTATATCCTTCTCATAGCACTTGATACAATACTATATCATCAGTAAATATGAGTTAAAAATTAGTTGTAGAACTAAGCTGTATTTCTAAATTAGAACTCTGTGAGATGTCTTTCTTAACTTTAATAATTGTTTCCCACCTTACTTAGGTGCAAGAATATTTGTGAACAGTATTGAAAATGGAATGTGGTGTCGAGGAACTATCACTGAATTAATTCCAATAGAAAGTAAAAATATTAGAAAACCCTGTAGTCCAACCAAATTCTCAGTCCGTGAAGTTGCACTAATACAAATATTCATGGTAGATTTTGGAAATTCTGAAGTCCTAATCGTCACAGGGTATGATATTTTATAATTATGTGTTTCTGGCCTGCTTAGGCATATTTTTGGGGGGCAAATTAAAGAATGAAGGAGATTAGAGAAAGGCAAAGAGAAGTAATTTGTCATTCTTCTCTTCCAAATCATATTGTTTGTTGTTTTGCTTATGAAATTTGTCTTACTAAAGAGTAAAATTGTATTCTTTATCAGTATTATTAGATGAGGAGCTTGGGAAAGGATCTTTTTGATGTACTCTTAAGTTTGTGTGTGTGTTACAATTTTTAAATGCTTTTATTATTGCATTATAGTTATGCATAATAGTGGGATTCATTTTGACGTAATCATACATGCATGAATTTAATTTGTTCCATTTTGGTCCTCAGTGCTTCCTCTTCCCTCCCCTCATTCTACCCCCATTCCCTTTCCTGTACTGTACTGGTCTTCCTTTTTTATTTTTTTTAATTGGTGCTTTATGGATATACATAAAAGTGGAATTCACCATGATATATTTATTCATGTGATGTACTCCAAATTTAAAAACTCTTCTTATGTTGCTTCATAGCAGAAAATAATGCACAGAACTGATTCTTTTAAAGCAAATGGTTTGTCACAGGATGATTGAGTAAAATTTTTAATCATATTTCTGTAATTTGATTAAATGATGTTAAAATACCATACTGTCTAATGCACTCACGATGTTCAAAAACGTTTCCTAGATCTTCTAGGAAAAGAAAATGAAATGATTCTGTAGTAATGACCAGTATTGACTATAATATGATTACTTTTTTAAATGGTCATAGCTTTAAAAATGAACAGATCTATATGTGGGAGGGATAGTCATTTTCCTTTTTAAACTGAATGGGTATTTGAAAGTTCAAATAAAAGTAGATGAGATTTAACTCTGTGGATAGAAATAGTCTCTGTGCTTAAAAGCTAAATTAATTTTGTATAGTAAGAAAGCATGAATTTGGAATATAGTTTTCTATGAGATTTAATTAAAGGAAATTATCCTAATAAATGCATACCTTAAAAAGAGAAAGCAAGTGCAAGATTAAAGCATAGTTTCAGTGAATATTATTTGAATTCCTTCTAGAGTTGGTGATACCCATGTAAGACCAGAACACATTGCTGAGCAGCATATATTAAATGATTTATGTCTGGTTCTGAGGAAGTCTGAACCATATATTGAAGGACTGGTGAAAGATTTCCCACCTTTAGCATACCCATGCTCGTTAAAAGACATTGTTCCACATAATTCAGTAAGTGAGACTTAAATTATTTCTTTTTCAGAGACTAAATTTTTCCATCTTAGCTATGTATTACCAATGAGATTACTGAGGACGGGCTTACGGAATCGGTTATCTTGGTATCATTTCGCATAATAAGCTATTAGTGCCAGTAAGAAAGAAAATGAAATTCAACTTTCATAATTGAAAGTATTCTTGTCTGGGGATGTAGCTCAGTTGTAGAATACTTACCTAGCATGCTCTAGGCCCTGAGTTCAATTCCCAGTACTGGAAAAAAGTTAAAAATAAATAAATATATGCACATATATATGTACACACACACACACATTTATACACACATATATGTATTTTTGTACCAGGGATTGAACCCAGGGGCACTTAACTGCTGAGTCAAATCCCCAGCCCTTTTTATTTTTTAATTTTGAGACAGGGTCTCTTGAAGTTGATTAAGGCCTCACTAAGTTGCTGAGGTGGGCTTCAAACTTGCAATTTTCTGCCTCAGCTTCCTGAACTGCTTGGACTACAGGTGTGCACCACCATGACTGACAAATAATATTCTTAATGAGAATTGAATTGAATAAATGTATATGAGCATAGTACTAGATGAAATATCCAAATATATATTTAAATACATTTAAAATATGGTATGGTATGTATTTTTATACATTATTCCCTATTTCCACATCTGTTCATTACTTGCAGCTCATATTATATTCTGCTTTGCATTATTTATGAATATCTGTTCCCCTAGAAAGATTGAAAACTCCTAGGAGACTGGAATTGTGTGTAACCATATATGTTGAGCAGTTCTATTGTTGTAAGGTCTATGAAAGCAAGAGTCTATGTTTTTGCCAATTATTGCATTTTCAACACTTAGCAGATCTGCCACAGGTTACACCTTCAACAAATATTTAAAAGAATAAATGAATGAAAAAGTAAAAAGGAAACATATAGAACTATTAGCATTGGTGGTTTCCTCAAGATAAAGACATTATTTTCTTTTATGCCTTTTACATTTTCTGGGTTTAATTGTTAACAAATTTTTGGTTTTGACCCTTAGGTATGGATAATTAAATATTTAATATCAACTTAAAACTTTTTTCCAATGGGTGACTATTTTCCTTTATCATTTAAGTAGCATATACCTCATATATTGCTGGTAATAGAAGCTCAATTAAACTGATAATGATTGTAAATATTTTATGTAGTACAGGCTTACATTATACATTCAAAATTATCTTTGAAATTTTCATGACTTCAGTGAAAAATTTATAAGTAGTACTTTTGTTTTAACCTCATTATAATTTTCATGTTAACATCCAAAAGCAAAATTATATTCTACAGTGAAACTGCTTATAAACACTGTAAGAATACATTTATAAAAAATCAAAGTATGCACACATTTTACATACCTCAGCTATCTTTTCAATGTGTGTGCTTGGTTCATTGCCTTTCCTCAAAGTTGCAGACTGATAGGTACAGAGCTAATTTAGATATAACATTAGAGATAATTATAATTACTTTGGAATTTTACTTTTTTACTTTTTTTCATAGAGCAAAGGCTGGGAAGAGGAAGCTAAAGTGGAATTTTTGAAAATGGTAAATAACAAGGCTGTTTTAATGAAAGTTTTTAGAGAAGAAAATGGTGTGCTTATTGTAGATCTGCAGAAACCACCAACAAATAAAATAAGCAGTGATATGCCTGTGTCTCTTAGAGATGCATTAGTTTTTATGGAACTAGCACGGTAAGTAACTTGTTAAAACTTATCTTCATGATTATAGCTGTATATAGAAATACTAGTTCTACCTTTAAAAAACAGGGGCTCTAGAGTGAACCTTAACATATCCTTAGAGGTTAAAAATATTGCTGACAACATTTTCTAAGTATACTTATTGTCTGACAACTGCATTTAATTAATTTGGTTTAAAGAAAGAAAAATTAAGGTAGCTCAAAAGAAAAATATGTATTGATACTAACATTTTGTTTTTACTCTTGATAACTTCACAAACAGGCGTACAAGTATTTCAAGAATTATTATTTTTTCTGTTCCTAACTTAAATTTTCTAGCCTTTGGAATGAGTTCATGATCACTAATCCAGATTTAATATCTGAATCTGGATTAGATACTTAATTTTTCTTTATTTCTGATGAGCAAAAAGATGTTTTAATAACCGTAGAGATAGTAGATGATCCTAACTTTCTGGGTTGGGTTATTAAATGACATCTAGAAATGACCCAAGTAGATTCCATTCTAGAAAAACCAAAGTAAAGGACTGAGGTTGTCAAGACCCACAGAGACCCCCTCAGCTGACCTCACTAAGCACTACCGCAGACCACAGCTATCAGTGCAATTGAAAGTTAGAGTAGAAACAGCATTAAGTGTGACTGTATCATGCTATGCCAGCTCTGAAATGTTCTGACACAAATTTGAAGGTTAATCTACTAAGTTCATATTTAACTTTGTTCAATAATTGTATTAATTTACCAACTGAGATAGTTCAGTTGGTAGAAAGTGCAAGTTCCCAGCACTGCAAAAAAAAAAAAAAAAAAAAAAAAAGTTAGAGAAATTGGAAAGGGAATACTTTTGGTAAATAAATTGCTATATGTAGAAGCCCTTTCTTCAGATCAAGCCATTGAGAGGAGAAATTTTAAGAAAATCCTTCTTTATATTTTTAATTATGTTTTTAATTAGTTTTAGATCACAATCACCAATAAGTCACACTGAAAAAAATATGACTTTATGCTATCATCCACCTATTTTGCCTAAAGAAATGACAGATGTTTCAGTTATGGTTTGTCATATAAACAGTCCTACTGATTTCTACCTTCAGTTGGTAAGTAAATAATGTTTGAAATTTTTTAAAAATTAAGTAGAAATATGTAACAGGAATTAATGTCCATGTCCAGTATAAAAGAGTAAATAAACCATTGTCAACTTTCTATGTATTTCTATATTCTTTAATCAAGAAGTTCATAGTAAATTCAAAGAACTCTTCATCCTGTTAGTAGAAGATGGAGGGAAAAGGACAGTGAATCAAACCTAATATATAAGTATTTCTTGTTACCTTCTGAAATCTGGAGACTAAGAAAGCACATAGAGCTAGTTCATCATTATTAAGATGAACTTTCTTCTGACCATGTACATCTGAGAATCACTACTAGGTAATTTTCTGAATTTAAACATCAAAACATATTAAAAAGTTTGAATCTATCCCAATTTTTTTTTTTCACAACAGGAACTCGTTTATTGAGTATCCCAATTATTGATTCCTGCTTTTATTTCTTGTGCTTTTGGAGTCATGTTAAGGAAATCTGGTCCTAAGCCAACATGGCAAAGATTTGGACCGACTTTATCTTCTATTAGGTGCAGGATCTCTGGTCTTGACTTTTGTGCAGGGTGAGAGAGAGGGGTTTAGTTTTATTATGGATTTCAAGTTTTCTTCACACCACTTGAAAGGACTATCTTTTCTCCATTGTATGTCTTTTGCACTTTTGTCTAGTATGAGATTGCTGCATTTTTGTGGGTTTGTCTGTGTCCTCTCTTCTGTACAATTGGTCTACCTGTCTATTTTGGTGCCAATACCATGCCATTTTTGTTACTGTTGCTCTGTAGTATAGTTGAAGGTCTGGTATTGTGATACACCTGCTTTGCTCTTCCCGCTAAGGATTACTTTATCTATTCTGGGTCTCTTAATCTTCCAAATGAATTTCATGATTGCTTTCTCTATTTCTATGAGTTATGTCATTGGGATTTTAATAGCAATTGCATTGAATTTTATGATGCTTTTGATAATATGGCCATTTAGACAATATTAATTCTGCCTATCCAAGAATGTGGGAGATCTTTCCATCTTCTAAGGTTTTTAATTTTTCTTTAGTGTTCTGTAGTTATTGTAGAGGTCTTTCACCTCTTTTTGTTGGATTGATTCCCAAGTTTTTTTTTTTTTAAGTGGGGTAGTTTTCCTAAATTCTCTTTCAGAGGGTTCATCACTTATGAATAAAAATGCATTGGATTTAAGAGTGTTGATTTTATATCCTGCTACTTTACTGAATTCATTTATGAGTTCTAGAAGTTTTCTGGTAGAATTTTTTGGCTCCTCTAAATATAGAATCATGTCATCAGCAAATAGTGATAGTTTGAGTTCTTCTTTTCCTATTCATATCCCTTTAATGGAGTTGGAGAATATAATGCTAAGTGAAATAAGCCAATCCCAAAAAACTAAAGGCCGAATGATTTCTCTGATAAGTGAATGATGATACATAACAGCGAGGGTGGGGTAAGGGAAGAATGGAAGAAGAATGGATTTTGAAGAGGAAAATGAGGGGTGGGGAAGGTGTGGGTTGGGAAGGAAAGATAATAGAGTGAGACAAACAACATTACCCTATGTAAATGGAAGATTACACAAATGGTATGACTCTACTTCATGTACAACCAGAAAAACATTAGTTGTACCTCATTTGTGTACAATGAATCAAAATTTTTTTAAAAAGTGCAAAAAAAATACATTTAAACACCAAAATAGGCTTAAGCTCTTGATATGTGACCATGTATTTGTTTGGATAGCTAACAGTATTATTTCATTCTTATTGACCTCTGAGTGCTTTATATGAATTAATTCATCTTAAGGACCTTAAGAGTTTTATGGAAATTAACTCACTCACTGATTAACACAAAATTTCTGTGAGAAAGATGCTGCTATTTCCATTTGGATTACCAAAGGGTACTTATCTGTGAAAGAGTAGAACCAGGATTAAACTGAGCTGTGAGCCTCAGTGCCTGTCATTTCCAATACTGCAGCATATTTTCTGGCACCCTGGATAATTTGTGAAAACTGTTTATCTGGAACTAAGTTAGGATGTGCATTTTTCCCTTCCCTTCCCTCCCTTTCTTTCCCTTCTTTTCATTTTTAAGTGTCTATTTAAAAATTATGAATACTAAGTATACTTAACATAAATTTGCAATTTTAACCATTTTTAAGTGTACAATTCAGTGCCATTAAGTACTTCCATAATTTTATTCAGCCATTACCACCATCCATTTCCATAACACTTTTCATTATCCCAAACAGAAACTCCATGCAAATGAAACACTAACATCCCTTTTTCTCACTCCCAGGCCCCATAACTTCTATTCTTTCTATCTCTATGAATTTATCTCTTCTAAGTACCTCATAAATGGAGTCATATAATATTTTTCTTTTTTTGTCTGACATATTTCACTTAAGTATGTTTTCAGTGTTTATATATCAGAATTGGCATCAGAATTTCATTCCTTTTTACTTCCGAATTGTTGGTTCTCTTGTGCCTGGCTAGCTTATACATAGGGTAAGGGTGTGGAGTCAAGACCCAGACTCGGAAAGCAGGCTTGTGGTGAGCAGCCTGCAAACTTGTTTATTGCGGGAACAGCTATACATTTTATAGATTTCTTGCCCAATCACAATGTGCCACGGGGGATCAGACCACTAGGTTCCTATATGGGTTCCCTTGGTAACACTGAATCAATTTGGGGCAGTTGTTTACTTTCCTTAGTAGCCGAAGCAGAAAGCTCCTCCCAGCAAGTTTTCCTTACACACTTGAGACGTTCACTGCTGCCAGCCAAGAACTAGGATTTCTCCCAACACTGAATGATATCCCATGTAAACATTTTGTTTATTCTTTCATCTGTTGATAGACACTTAGATTGAGTCTGTCTTTGGGCTGCTATGAATAATGCTGTTATGAATATTAGTTTTAAAAGTATCCATTTGGGTACCTGTTTTCAGTTCTTTTGTTATGTACCTAGGAGTGGAATTGCTAAATTTTATGGAAATTCTATGTTTAACTTTTCTGAGGAACTACCAAATTGTCTTTCATAGCAATAATACAATTTTATACCAACATCAGCAGCAAGGCACAGGCTTACAGTTTCTCCAGGTCTATTTTGTTTTCTGTTCTGTTCTGTGTTTTTAAATAATAGCCATCTTAGTAAGTGTGAAGTAGTATCGCATTGTTGTTTTGATCTGCATTTCCCTATTAACTGGTGTTGTCATTGAGCATCTTTACATGTGTTTATTGGCCAAACGTTCATCTTCGAAGAAAGATTCAAGTCTTTGTTTTTTAATTAAATTGCTTGTGGTTGGGTTGTAGGAGTACTTTCTATATTCTAGTTATTAAACCTTTATCAGATATATGACTTATATATTTTCTCCCATCCTGTGGAGCTGTCTTTTTACTCTCAAAATTGTCCTGTGAGCCATAAAAGTTTTTAATTTTATGAAGCTCAATTTATTATTTCTTTTGTTGCTTGTGCTTTTGGTGTCATATCCAAGAAATCATTGCCAAATCTAACATTATGATGTCTTTTCCCCGTTTTCTTGTAAAAGTTTTGTAGTCATAGTTTCGGTTTTCTGTTTGCATTGTTGGGGAATTGAACCTAGGCCCTCATCATACACAGTAGGCAAGCACTCTACCACTGAACCGAAGTTCCCTATAGTTGTAATTCCTTCCCTCATCTAAAATAGGTTTATTTCTGGGATACTCCATTGATCTGTATGTCTTTATGCTAGTTTCCCACTGTCTTGATTAGTGTACCTTTGTACTAAGTTTTGAAATCATAATGTGTGAATCTTCCAACTTTGTTCTTTTTATGTGTGCATGTGGTGCTAGGGGTAAAACCAGGGCCTTACATTCTAGGAAAGCACTCTACCGCTGAGCTACATCCCTGGACCCAGATTTGTGCTTTTTTGAAATTATTTTGCCATTCAGATGCTCTTTAAGATTCTCTATGAACTTTAGGATGGATTTTTCTCTTCGTGCAAGTAATTTCATTGGGATTTGACAGGGATTACACTACATTGTAGATCACTTTGAATAGAATTAACATCTTAACAATTTTAAATCTTATCCATAAACACAGGTTGTGTTTTTGTTCCCATTTATTTAGATCTTATTTAATATCTTTTGGCAATTTGTGTAGTTTTCAGTGTGTAAGTCTTTCACTTCTTTGTTTAGGTCTACTCAAATTTTTATCTTTTGATGCTGTTGTGAATGGAATCACTTAATTTTATCTTCAGACTGCTCTTTGCTGACATTTTGAAATATGGCTAATTTTTTTTGCATGTAAATTTTGTGCCCACCAACTTTGCTAAATTTGTTCTAACAGGGTTTGTGTGTGTGTGTGTGTGTGTGTGTGTGTGTGTGTAATAAGATTACATCATCTGTGAATAGAGATGATTTTACTTCTTCCTCTCCAATTTGAATGACTTCTGTCATTTTCTTGCCTAATGTCTCTAGCTAGAACTTTCAATACCATGTTGAATACAAGATGCAAAAGCAGTCATCCTTGTCTTATTCCTGTCTTGGGAAAGAAGCTTTTGTCTTTCACTGTGTGTATGATACTCTCCATGTTTTTTTCCTATGTGACCTTTATGACGTACAGTAAATTTCCTTCTATTCTGTTTATTCTGAGTGTTTTTTCACGATAGGGTGTTCAGTATTTTTAAATGCTTTTTTGCAGCATTTGAAATGGTCATGTTTTGTTCTTTTTTCCTTTCATTCTGTCAGTGTGACTTCATTGTTCTTTGTATGTTGGGTCATCTTTACATTCCAGAAATAAGTCCCACAAGATTTTGATGTATAATCCTTTTGTCATATATTTAGTGTGTTTGTTGCCTTGGCATCCATTTTTAGGCCTGACACAAACTATTTCAAACCTAGTTGTTCCATATCACCTTTGGCCTATTTAAAACTTTCCCTCCACTTCTAGTTGTTTGCAGTATGGCCCACGTGTTCCTCATCTGCCTTTCACCATCTCAAGGTCATTTTAAAAAGAGGAGTGTGCTAGATTAAAAGAGTCATGGAGGGCTAGAGATATAGCTCCTTGGTAGAGCACTCATCATGTATGCCTGAAACCCTGGTTTCAATCCCCAGTACCACAAAAACAAAAGTTATGGAGATAAACAGAAACAATGTGTAATCTTGAGATTGAATACTGAATTGATCAGTTACAGAAAACTGAACATGGTCTAGAAGTACTAGTAGGAACACTTAGTGAAACAGTGAGAGTTTATAGAACAGTGTAGGTTACTAAATTGTATGTATTGTGTAGTCTAGTTTTGGTAGAAACAAAAGTTGGAGAGTAGGTGTCCAAAAATATCTGGAATATACACTGTTATCTAGTAAAATGCAATTTAATTTTATTTTTGTTATGTTTACTTAGGAGAATTTCATACTGCATCTACAAAAAAATTCCTAAAGTAAACTACATAACACATAATTGATTTATAACTAATGCCAGTTTTAATGTTTTATAATTTTATAAACGATACCCAAAACATACTTAAATTTTTAAGTTTCTATGTAACTATAGTGCTTTACCTGTTTATTTCTTAGATAGAAAACCTGGATTTTTATTTCTGTTAAAAACCATTGAGGAATTCTACAAAAGTGAAGATGGAGAAAATCTGGAAATTGTCTGTCCAGTTCAAGATCAAGCATGTGTAGCTAAGTTTGAAGATGGAGTTTGGTACCGAGCTAAAGTCACTGGTAGGAAAATACACACTATTTCCACAGAGAAATGTTAAACTTCAAGAGTAGGATTATTTGAGTTGATACAAATTAAATCTTGGAGATGGTATTATTTGATTTTACCATTTTTCTCTGCCATCTGTTAAATAATCCAGCAAGAACTCACTTTGGCAGGAAAGGTATTCATCTGCCACAGTTTTCAGCAGTGTTGAGATGGTGGGGCTGGTAAGAGGTATTTGCGTCATGGGGGTGGAACATTCATGAACAGATAAATGCCTTTCTTATAGAGCATTCTTGCTCTCAGGACTAGATTACTTACTAAGAGAACATGTTGTTATGAAGCGAGGCTGCTCCCAAGTTTTGTCTCTTACCTGTGCCCACTTGCCTTTCTACTTTCTACCATCTGTTGAAGAAAGGAGGCACAAAGTCCTTACTAGAAACTGAAAAGAAACTGGTGCCAGGATATAAGATTTCCTAGCCTCTAGAACTGTGAACCAAAATACACCATTTTGCTTTATAAATTACCCAGCATCAAGTATTCTGTTACAGCATCTGAAAGTAGACTAAGTCCTGTTCCTTTTATATGCTTCCTAGTTTGTAGACATATAACTTTTTATTTACAAGGTGAAGTTTAGTTTGATACTGCTTAAAATTTTTTCCCATTATTAAAGTAATTTAAGGTCCTTACCAATTACTTGTAATATACAGTAAGTTCCAGATCTTTTGTCAGAACTATTTAGTCTTCCAGCCTAAGTTTTCTTTTTGTCATTATTGATATTAATTCATTTAGGGGTAAGTTTCAAACTAGCTAAAATTTTTTCAGATATACTTTTCATAAACATCTTGGTCCATTTGTGCTGCTCTGCCAGAATACCACAGGCTGGTATTTTCTATTTAAAAATAAGAGGAAATGATTTCTCACAGTTCTGGAGGCCAGGAAGCCCAAATTAAGGGCACTGGTAAGGGCCTGGTCTTTCTGCTTCCAACTTGGAGCCTTTTGCTGCTTCCTCCAGAAAAAAACAAATGCCATGTACTCAGATGGCAAAAGGGCACAAAGGGAGTAAACTTCTCTTTATTAATAAATCTTTTACAAGGGCACTGAATTCTGTATATGGGTAGAGCTCTCATGACTTGGGCACCTCTTAGAGGCCACACCTCTTAATAAAGTGTTGTGTTAGGGATTAAATTTCAATGAATTTTGGAGGGGACAAAAACATTCAAACCTTAGCAAGAAAGTAGTATATACCACTACATCCCCAGTTCATTTTTAATTTTTGAGACAGGGTATTGATAAGTTGCTAATGGTCTTGCTAAGTTGCCAAGGCTGGCCTCAAACTTGTCCCTCCCAAGTTGCTGGGATTATAGGTGTGCACTCAAACTTGTCCCTCCCAAGTTGCTGGGATTATAGGTGTGCACCACTGCACCAGACAAGCAGTATATCATTGGATAAATATCTGTGGAACAGATAAAGCCATTTTTCATGTCACGTAAGGACTTTGCAACTACTTTTCAAATTAGAATTATTGGCTTTAAAACATGCATTTGATGAACAATAAGGCTTCTGAAATCTTTCAGTAGTAACATTTGGTGCAGTTTCCAAGGTGACTTTGAGGGTATAATGGAAAAGCATGTGTGACTCAGTTGACCTATCACCCTGTATCTTCGATAGCTCTATAGAAGTCCATCTTGAAGGTCATACTTGGTAATTTTTGTTGGTTTTATTTTCTAATGTCAGCCCCATTTAAAAACTAAATAATACTAAAAGATTTAGAAATCTCCTTCACCTCCTGTGTTTCAATTACTTTTCATTTTTTCAGGTGTTTCTTTTGGTATTTATTCTTCTAATAATTATTATTATTCCTTCTAATAATACATAAAATTTCAGTTGATACTTCAGATTTACATATTACTTGTAATTCTGTGAGATAAAAGTTTCAAATCTCTTCATAGCCCTTTGTCACTTCTTTCCCTTCTCCTGTACTGTACCACAGTTATTAGTTAAATTCGTATTGTGTAAATATGTTCACTGCTGAACCAGGTTGAAGTATACTTCAGCTCTATTTTGAGTAAATAATTGTTAATTTTTCACTTGTTAATTGTCTTAATTTGTGGCCACGTTTTCCTAATACTTCAAAAATTTTTCCACGTGATTAGACTTTTCAAATAATCTTAGTTTGATTTTTTTTTTTTTTTTAAACCATGGAAGCATTCTGTTTTCTTTAAATGGAGTGCTTACTATACATTTGTTATTCTGAAATTTTTTTCACTTGACAATACTCTTTGTTCTGCATTGTTTCCTTGTTTTCTGGATTCCATGTTTACCTCTTTATAGTATTCATTTATTTTGAAGGAACCACTTTCTAGTAGTTTCCTCAGAAAGAATAAAAAGGTAAATTTGAGACCTTCCTCTTATCTATTTGATCTGTTCTCATATGTGCCTGATAATTTGGGTAAAAATAATTTTCTTTAAAGTCCATCTTATATTCATCTACTTGTTTAAAATTTCATCTCCATTCAGAGTCTTAAGGAAAGGTTGGCATTGGTAGAGTTGGACATATTCTTCTAGCCTGAAGATTGCAATGGAAGCAGGGAGAAATTCCTCCACATTATTATGCCTATAATAGCCTGTGCTTTCTCAGTTATCACAGATATCCACAACCATAGGGTCTAAGTTGTGTGAAGTGTTATATTGAGTACCAATATTGTGCCACCTGCTTCCACTTCTTTGGAGCAGAGAATGCTGGACTTATTCCCATATTGAAATGACATATACTTGTATTTGTCCTTAAATTTGAAAATGATAGCAACAAGTTTCATACTACCTCCACATAATGTGCTGAGAAAGACTAAAGTCAACTACTCACTTTGTGAGTGATTTCACAAAGGTCAGTGTATGTTAGGGCTTTATTTAAACTTCGGTTTGAACCTCCCAAAAATTTATTTAAAGCATAGAAATTTAGACTGACATAGAAGTCTGTGAGTTTGCAATTCCTAATTTCATAACTTTTAAAGGATTGCCTGGACACCGGGAAGTTGAAGTTAAATATGTGGACTTCGGTAATACTGCAAAAATAACACTTAAGGAGATGCGCAAAATAAAAGATGAATTTCTGAATCACCCAGAGAAGGTAATCTATTTTCTATGAACCCTAGAGTTGGAATATTAAAGCAAATATGAAAGTATTTTTAAAGTCGTTTTTAACAGAAATGCTCTATTTTTTTAAATTCATTTTTATTGTAAACAAATGGGATACAACTTGTTTCTCTGTACACGAAGTACAGGCATACCATTTGTGTAATCATACATTTACCTAGGGTAATAGTTTTTGCTTCATTCTGTTATTTTTTTTCTTCCCTCCCACCCCTCTTATCCTTCTATACAGTCCCTCCTTCCTCCATTCTTATGTGTCGTCATCCGCTCACCAATGAGATCATTCATTCTTTGGTTTTTTGGGATTGGCTTATCGCAGCATGATGTTCTCCTATTTCATCCATTTGCCTGCAAATGTCATAATTTTATTATTTTTATGGCTGAGTAATATTCCATTGTGTGTGTGTGTGTGTGTGTGTATATATATATATATATATATATATATATATATATATATATACACACCACATTTTTTCTTTATCCATTCATCAGTTGAAGGACATCTAAATTGGTTCCACAATCTGGCTATTGTGAATTGAGCGGCTGTGAACATTGTTGTGGCTGCATCGCTGTAGTATGCTGACTTTAAGTCCTTTGGGTATAGGCCAAGGGGTGGGATAGCTGGATCAAATGGTGGTTCCATACCAGATTTTCTAAGGAATATCCACACTGCTTTCCAGAGTGGCTGCACTAATTTGCAGCCCCACCAGCAATGTATGATTGTACCTTTTTCTCCACATCCTTGCCAACACCTATTGTTGCTAGTATTCTTGATAATTGCCATTCTAATTGGGGTGAGATGGAATCTTAGGGTAGTTTTGATTTGCATCAGAAATGCTCTATTAAACACCATTTTTGTCTGTGAATGATTTCAAAGAACTGTACATAAGTATTGCTATAGTTACTATTGTAGCAATTGATGACTAGAAAAGGATAAGAAGGATTATTTCTAATTTATATTCTTCTGTTATTTAAATTATTAAGCTATGTTTTCCACTTGGAAAATGGGTAATATTATAGAAAAAGAAACTTGAAAATATAAGCAAGCAAAAGAGGGGAATCACTAAGAAAACATTGTTAAATATTTTTGGTATTTTTACTAGTAAGGTGCATCTTCTGTTTTTTTAAGAATTATAGAATCAGATTATAAATAGTTCTCAAGTCTGCTTTTCTCACTTAAAAATGTATCATGACTTTAACTTTTTAAATGAATGCTTATTATTTTGGTATGTGAATATCTAATATCCAAATACTCAGTTGATTCCAATTATTTGATTTATAAAGTACTTTTACAGGCACCTTCACACATTATTTGATTATTTATAAATTCAGACACAAAGATTTGTTTTGCTTTTTTTCTTTGTTTTTTGTTTTGGGTTTTTTGTTTGTTTTTTTTGCAGTATTAGGTATCAAACCCAGGGGCTCAAGCATGCTTTCAAGTACTGTGCACAGAGCTACATAAACATTAGTTTTCTACACATAAATAAAACTTTAATTATAAAATAACCAGAAGTTAAGCTTACTTTATTAATGGTGGAATTTTTTTTGACACAGGCAATTAAATGTAAGCTGGCACGTATTGAACCATGTAAAAGGACGATGCAGTGGTCCAAAAAAGCTAAAGAAAAATTTGAAGAAAAGGCTCAGGATAAATTCATGACTTGTTCAGTTATTAGTAAGTTATTTGAATTTTTATTTACTATATAATCATACATAATATTAAATAAGATTAGCATTACATAACTTTTGTCATATGTTAGGGTAAATTCAATGTGCTATGAGTACTAGTAGTAGTGAGAAGTAACATTGAGACCATATGATGAGATTATATCTTCCATAGGCTTTAGAGTCTAATCAGCCCTTGAGGTAAAAATTACCATTAAAGACCAAGTCACCCTTGAGGTGGGTGTGGTGGTATGCACCTATAGTCTCAGCTATTTGGAAAGTTGAAGCAAGAGGATCACTTGAGCCCAGAGTTCAAGGCCAGCTTGGGCAACATAGCATAATAAACACAGTTATCTCATACTAGACAGAGGAGACAAAGGTGCCAAATTGGAGAAAAGATAGCATATTCAACAAATGGTGCTGGGAAAACTGAAAATCCATATGTAATAAAATTAAACCTCTGTCTCTCACCCTGCACAAAAATTATCTCAAAGTGGATCAAAGACTTAGGCACTAAAGCAGAGACCCTGCACCTAGTAAAAGAAAAAGTAGACCCAAATCTTCATGTTGGCCTAGAACCTGACTTCCTTAACAAGACTCCTAAAGTGCAAGAAGTAAAATTAAGAATCAATAAATGGGATGGATTCACACTAAGAAGCTTCTTCTCAGCAAAGGAAACAATCAATAATTTGAAGAGAGAACCTACAGAATGGGAAAAAATCTTTACTGCACAAACCTCAGATAGAGTACTAATTTCCAAGATATATAAAAAATTCAAAAAACTTAACACCAAAATATAATAATAATCCAATCAATAAATGGACTAAGAAACTGAACAGACACTTCACAGAAGAAATAAATCAATCAGGAAACATATGAAAAAGTGTTCATCATCTCTTGCAATTAGAGAAAATACAAATGCTCTAAGATTTCATCTCACTTCGGTCAGAATGGCAGTTATCAAGAATACAAGCAATAATAAGTGTTGGCAAGAATGTGGGGAAAAAGGTACTCTCATACATTGCTGGTGGGAGTGCAGATTGGTGCAACCACTATGGAAAGCAATATGGAGAGTTCTCAGAAAACTTGGAATGGATCCACCATTTGACCCAGCTATTCCACTCTTTGGCGTATACCCAAAGGACTTAAAATTAGCATACTACAGTGATGCAGCCACATCAATATTTATAGCAGCTCAATTCACAATAGCTAGATTGTGGAACTAACCTAGATGCTCTTCAACATATAAATGGATTAAGAAAATGTGGTACATATACACAATGGGATATTACTCAACCTTGAAGAATGAAATTATGGCATTTGCAGGTAAATGGATGGATCTGGAGAATATTATGCTAAGTAAAATAAGCTAGTCCCACAAAACCAAAGGCCAAATGTTTTCTCTGATAATCAGATGCTGATCCATAGTGGGAGTAGGTAGGGAAGAATGAAGGAACTTTGGATTGTACAGAGGGGATTGAGAGGAGGGGTGGGACAGGAGGTGGGGATAAGAAGGGTGGTAGATTGAGACATATTATTACCCTATATACATGTATGAAAAGTTTTTTTTTTAATATTTATCACTGTCAATAAAAAAAATTAATGAAAATAAAGTTTTAAAAAATTTTTAAAATTTAAATGAACTGTTAAAGGTCATATAACTTATAAATGATAGAGTATCTGATAATTTATTCACTTTATTAATTCAAGAAATTGTTTAGAATAAATAGTTTAGTTGAAGAGGAATATGATTATAGAAATTGCATCCTTAGTCTATAAGATTTTTATATTCAGCTTCTCCGAAATGAATAAACTAAAAGACATCCTAGTCCTTCAGCAGCCTCCATTCATTTTGAGCCAGTTTTAATCTGGATAACTACTTCCCAACTTTCCTTTGTCATTGTGTTCTATTGGTTTTTAGCTCTCTCCTTGATAATCTTCCCACGGATAATACATCAAAACATAGGTTTCTTTCTTGATTCCTCTTGTTTACTTATTTTTTATGCAATTATATCTAGCACTAGTTGTAGCATAATTATTAACCTACGTAACTTGATTTAAGGAGTGTCTTTCCCCATTCACCTTTACAATGATAAGATTGGGACTTGGAACATATTTAATAAAGTAAGTTACCACAGGTAAGATTGGGAGTTTCCCATTAATATATATTGTCACTTTCTAAAGAAAGGGACATTCAAATTAAATTTTGGAGGAAAGCAGGGAAGATGGTAAAGGTACAGAACAGAGGGAAAGTTGCCCCTATTGGAACAAAGAATTTCATGGATGAGAAGTATGAAACCAAAGAACTAAAAGGACATAGGAGATGGAAAGTAGAATGATCAGAGTTTGCTGAGATTCAACACTGCTTAGCCTTTTGTTTCTAGGTAACTCATCTGGGCCACTGAAAACTAGCCAGGATTGATTTTTCAGTTCTTGGGGAAGAAAAATTCTAATATGTGTGTACTTTTGTAACTGGGTAATGCAGAATGTTATTGCTGGTATGGTGTTTTTGGGTTTTGTTTTTATACCAGGGATTGACTGTACCCCTGCTGTAAATCCTGAGCCCTTTGTTTTTTTATTGTGAGATAAGGTTTTGCTTAGTTGCTTAGGATCTTACTGAGTTATTGAGACTGTCCTCAAACTTGAAAGCCTCCTGCTTCAACTTCCCCAGTCACTGAGATTACAGGCATATGCCACCATGCCCTACAATGATTATGTTCTTTTGGAATTATCATTCTGACCAGCCACTACTAGCTACTGTTATAGAAAAACTGTAGACATATATTGATCTCAGTGCATATTTTAGAGATGTATGTTTCTCAAAGAAATTACGCTTTATCACTTACTTATGAGCAAGTTCCCTGTGCTTTATACCATAAAAAAAGTAAATAGGCATTTAAGATGTAAATTCTACCCTAGGTTAATTCCTGCTGTAGTTTAAGAAATAGATCTGATCAAGTAACCAATTTTAGTTTTCTAAAAGAAAAATTAAATGGTTTGTCCTAAAAAACAAAGGAATAGGAAAAATATTCCAGTTAATTGAGAGTTCTAGTTTGAGTTGTTGCATTTTAAACTTTGTACCATACTTACCGATGTGGTGGTGCAGGCTTATAATCCTAGGTATTTAGTAAGAGGATAAGGCAGGAAGATCACCTGGGCAGTATAATAAGACTCAAAGAAAAAAAAAAAAAGCTATAAACCTTCACAAATAATGACTGACCTGAGTTTAATTTTATTCACTTGTGTGTTTTTGGAACTTGATTGGATTACACAGAACATTGTAAGAATACTACAGAATAATACTTCTGAATCCAAAAGGTTTAAACTGATTTGGGTTTGCTATAGAAACAATGGCACAAAATAACCTAAAATAGAATTTGTACTAATTTGTATATGACAAATAATATTGACAATTCAGTATGAATGCAAAATACTACTTTAACCTCTAGACAGAGACTGTAACATATTCAGCAAGAAATCTCATGTATGCCCAAAAAAAATTGTTTCCAATTTTTTAAAAAATTTTCATTTAGTCTATTTTGCAACATATTTCTTTCTTTCCCCAAACTAGTCTTTATGTTTTTGCAGAAATTTTAGAAGATAATGTGCTCTTAGTTGAGCTTTTTGATTCTTTTGCTGCTCCTGGAATGACTCCTATTAGTATTAATGACCAGCTAGTGAAGGAAGGACTAGCATCTTATGAAGTAGGGTAAGTATACAGGTAAACTTTTACTTTTAATTCATATGTAACATTTCAGTCACAAGAAGGGAAACTGGAATTTCCTGTTCCTTTATCAGAAAAAAATAGAGGTAAAATAATTGAGTTGTTAGTCTAAGGAAGTAAAATGACTTTTTACCCTCATCCCTAAGTAACCTGAAAACCACAGAAAAGCTTCTCAAGATCAAGGATGTTTCTTAGAAAAAGAGACTGGCATCTTATTTCTAAGTGGAATATCTGCTTAGGCAGCCCTTGTAACTATTTTACAAAGGGAATTGGAAAGAGAAATGTTAAGATAGAGAATAAGCACAGTAGTATTCACATTTGGAGAAATGTGAATTTTCCTAGGTTCAGGTTTAAAGATAACTAAGCTTAAATCATTTTGCTCATAACCACCAAAGACTAACCAGTGGTATAAGTGACCCCAGAAGCAGGACCACAAAGTATTGGTAAGGTTGAATGGGAAGGTTTGTCAGTCAAGACCAAGAATTCTTCCACAATAGAAACTTGTGCAGAAGTAGTGAACTCTTCAGAGTCTTCTAAAGAACTTCCATATATAGCCCTCAAGAAACCCAGTATTTTGATAGCACCCACACATAATTCTTGTTAGCATAAGCCAAAATAACAGGGACACCTAACAGAAACCTGCTATGACTCGTGTTAGTATTAATAGTCTGTGATAGTGCTCTCCCTGCCTACCCTAACGCTGGAGGAACTAGAAGCAGAAGAAAGAGGGCTTGTTCTTTTATACTAAATCACAAGTGAGGGAGGAAAAGAAATGAAGAGTAAACATTTAAACTATATTGGACTAAGTTTTTCTTTTTGAAGTTAGAGTTACTAAGCTGTGGTTATATATAGTAAAAAGTCACTGTTTAGGTACACAGTTAAATGAATTTTGACCAACATGTAGTGTCATATAAATGTCATCCCAGTCAAGATACAGAATGTCACTGGGCACATGTTCCATGCCTGTAATCTCAGTGACTTGGGAGTCTGAAGCAGGAGGATTGACAGTTTGAAGCCAGCCTTGGCAACATATATCAAGACCCTAAGCAACTTAGTGAGATCCTGTCTCAAAATATAAAAAGTGCCAGGGATATAGCTCCGTGGTAAAGCACTCCTAAGTTTTATCCCCAGTACCAAAAAAGAAAGAATAAAAGATATAGAATGTCACATGTTCCTTTATGCCCTGATAGTCAGTTCCCTTCCTCTGTAGTAACCCTTAGCAACCACTGATCTAATTTCTGTCCCTATAATTCTGACTTTCCTACGTGTAAACAGCTTCATGTAAACAGAATCATATATTGCCTTTTGTGTCTGGCTTCTTTCATTTAGCATAACACTTTTAAGATTGTTACATACTGTTGCATTTTGTTTCTTTTTATTGCTAATTAGTATTCCATTATACAGATGTACAGTTTTATTCATCCACCAATTGATGAACTTTTAGATTATTTCCAGTTGGGGGCAATTTCGTGAATAAAGGTACTATAAACATTTGTATACAGGTCTTTGTGTCAATATATATATCATTTTCTCTTGAGTAAATATCTAACAATAGGACTGCTGGTTGTATGGTAAGTGTAGTTTTTACTTTATAACAGCCAAATGATGGTTTATGATGTTTGTGTTCATAAAATATAATAAAAAATCAGAATAATTGTTACATGCTGTTAGTCATGTATTTTGAAATATATATAAGCTATTGACTGAATTGAATTTTTATGGAAGTCCTATTATGAAGAGACTTTGCGGTGCTGGTTATTGAACCCAGGGCCTTGTGCTTGTGAGGCAAGCACTCTACCACCTGATATATCCCAGCCCCTGAAGACATTTATTTTTAATTCTTTATATTATTTAAGTATGAAGTTATTAAGGAATGGTAATAACTTCCTAATGATTGGTGGTAGGGAATTGTTCTTAAATGCTTTCTGTAATTACAAACACACCCCTGCACACCAGTGGGTCAAAGAAGAAATCAAAAAGGAAATTAAGGGACTGGGGAGATAGCTCAATTGGTAGCCCTGGGTTCAATCCCCCACACCCCAAAAAATAGGAAATTAAAAAAATATCCTGAGACAAATGAAACTAGAAGCACAATATACTAAAACTTATGAAACAAAGCAAAAATAGTTCTAAGGGGGAAGCTTATAGTGATAAGTGCCTATATCAGAAAGAAGAAAGATCTCAAAGCAACCTAACTCCACCTCAGTGAACTAGAAAAAGAACAAACTAAACCCAAAATCAGCAGAAGGGAATAAATAATAAAAATTAGAGCAGAAATAATGGAAACAAGACTAGAAAAACAGTAGAACAAAAGCAGTTGCTATTATTTGGATGTTTAATGTCTCCAAAATGTCAATTTGTTAAAGGTTTGGGTGCGTAAGGTGACACTATTGAGAGGTGTGGTGGAAATTTAGAAGGTGATGCTTGTGGAAGTTGTAAGTTCATTGGGGGGTATGCCCTGGAACCCCTTCCTATCTCTTGATTGCTTCCTGGCTGTGAGGAGAGTGGTTTTACTCTGCCGTGTACTCCTGCCATGATGTACTGCTTTACCACAGGCCCAAAGCACTGTGACCAGTCAGTCACGTACTGGAACCTTTAAGACAGTGAGCCAAAATAAATCTTTACTCTTTATAAGTTAATTTTCTCAGGTATTCCCTTACAGTGACAGAAAGCTAACTAAAACAGCAGTGAAACTAAGAGTTGATTTTTTTGTAAAGACAAGCAAAATGGACAAACTTTCAGCCAGACTAATCAAGAAAAAAAGAAAAACTCAATAAAGAAAAGAATATTACAAGTGATATCCTTTGTATATTTGATATTTGAACAAATACAAAGGATTATAGAGACTTCCATGTTACACTTACTATGCCAACAAATTTGGATAATCCAGAAGTTAATAAATTCCTAAAACATACAACCTTCCAAGATTGAATCATGAGGAAAGAATCCAAACAGACCAATAATGAGATTGAATTACCTTTTCTAAAAGTCTCCCATCAAAGAAAAGCCCAGGATATTTTTACTTCATTGCTGAATTCTACCAAATATCTAAAGAATTAATACCAATCCTTATCAAATTCTTCTAAAAAATTAAAGGGAACACTTCTTCCAAAATCATGAGGCCAGTATTATCCTGACACTACAGCTCAAAAAGAACAGAACAAAAAATTACAGGTCAGTATCCCTTACAAACACAGATGATTAATAATCTAGAAGTAAAAGAGAATTACTTCAACATAATCAAATTCATACATGAAAAACTCACATCAAATATCATAATGGTGAAAACTTTCCCCTGAGATCAGGAATAAGACATGGATAACTACTTTTGCTATTTCTGTTCAATATAGTACTAGAAGTCCTAGCAAGAGCATTTAGGCAAGAAAAAATGAGACATCCAACATGGAAAGGAAGAGGTAAGATTATCTCTGCAGGTGATATGAACTTATATTAGAAAACCTTAAAAGACTTTACAAACTATTAGAATTAATAAGTGAATTGGTCAAAAAAGCAGGATACAAAGTCACACAAAATTAATTGCGTTTTTACATCCTGACAGTGAACAATCTAAAAAGAAAAACAGTTCTTTTTGTAGAATAGCACCTAGAAGAATGAGGTACTTTAAAGAATTAACTAAAGATGTGAGAGACTTATACAGTGAAAACTAGAAACCATTTCTGAAAGATGTTAAAGAAAATGAATGGAATAACATCCTACATTCATAGATTAGAAGACTTGATATTGTTAAGATGTCATTCCCACCCAGAGTGATCAGCAGATTAATTCCCTGTCAGAATCCCAATGACATTTTTTATAGAAATAGAAAAACGCATTCTAAAATTCACATGAAATTTCAAGTGACCCTGAGTAGCCACAACAATCCTGAAACAGGACAATATGGAAGACTTTACACATTATGATCTCAAAACTTACTATAATGCTACTATAATCAAAACAGTATTATACCAGCAGAAGGATATACATACAGACCAACAGAGTAGAATCTAGAATCCAGAAACAAACCCTATCACATAGATAAGTTGATCTTTAACCAAAATGTCAGGATGGTTTAGTGAGGAAGGGACAATTTTTAACAAAAGGTGCTAGAGGAAACATGCACATCCATGTGCAAAAGAATGAAGTTGAACCCTCACCTGACACCATATACAAAACTAACTCAAAATGTATTCATGGCCTCCAGTGTAAGACCTAAAACTGTAAAACTCTTAGAAGATAAGACAAAAAGCTTCATACACTGGATTTGTCAGTGATTTTTGTTTATATCAAATGCCCAACCAGGCCCAGTGGCACATGCCTATAATCCCAGCACCTTAGGAGACTGAGACAAGAGACCAAGTTTAAGACCTCAGCAATTTTCAAGGCCATGTCTTAAAAAGGATTAGTGATATAATAAAGTGGTAAAGTGTCCCTGATTTCAGTTCCTAATACTTAAATTTTATTAAAAAGGCACAAGCAGTTTAAAAAACACAAATCAGACTAAAAATTTAAAACGTGTGCACCTGAAGATACTCTCAATAGAATAAAAAGGCAACCCACAGAATAAGAGAAAATATTTTCAAAGCATGTATCTGTTAAAGGATTAATTATCTAGAATATGTAGAAGACTACTGAAACAACACCCAGTACAAAAATGAGCAAAGGAGTTGAATAGACATTGTATAAAGAAGATACAGTTGGCCAATGAGCACATGAAAAAATGCTCAATATCACTAACCATTAGAGAAATGCATACCAAAACTATCATAAAATACCATCTCACACCCATTAGAACGGCTACTAGAAAAAAAAGTGTCGAGGATGTAGAGAAATTGAATCCATTGATGGCAACGTAAAAAGGTACAGCTACTGTGGGAAACGGCATGGCAGTTCCTCAAAAAATTAAAAATTCCCGATTGATCCAGCATTTCTACTTCTGGGTATATACTCAAATGAATTGAAATAAGAGTCTCAAACAGATATTTGTACATTCATTTCCATAATCACACTATTTTTAGTAGGTAAAGCATGGAAGTGACCCAGATGTCCTTCAGTAGATGAATAGATAAGCAAAATGTGCTTTGTAATAAAATATATTATTCAGCCATTAAAAAGAACAGAACCAGGTGTAATCCCAACAACATAGGAGGATCACAAGTTTGAGGCCAGTCACAGCAACTTAGTAAAATAAAAACTAAAGTGGGTTGGGGATATGGCTCAGTGGTAAAGCTCCCAGGGTTCAATCCCCAGTACCATAAAAAAGAAACAAATTCTGATATATGGTTCCATAATAGATGAAACTTTGCTATATTAAAATAAGCCATCACAAAAAGACAAATACCATATGTTGACACTTACAGGGAATGGTTATAGTAGTTTAAGTCATAGAGACAAAGAATAGTGGTTGCCAGTGACTATGGAGGTAGGAAGAAATGGGAGTGCGTTAGTGTTTAATGAGTATGAATAGAGGAGTTTCAGCTCTACAAAGTGAATAGAGTTCTGCAGATGGTGGTGATGAGTGCACAACGATATGTCTACTTAATGACTTGAAATGTACACTTAAAATGGTTATGATAGTAAATTTTACATTTCGTGCTTTTAGTACAGTTTTTTTAAATTGAACATTCATTGGGAAATTTTTCAAAAACACATTGCTTTGGCCCCTCCCAAGGCACTCACACAGTGGGTCCAGAAGCTTAAATTTCATTTGAGTGTATCTACATCTGGCTGGGCAACCCCAGCCAGTCTCATTGCCCCTCACAAACCCAGATTTCCATCATCTGACCCACTGTTCTCATTGTGTCTGTTGCCCATGCTCAAATTAAAACATGAGTTTCCCTTGATCAGTGACTTTCCTGATAATAACCTGAGAATTGAGAAGAAAAAGAATTTCCATAACCTACTACTTTTTTTTTTTTTTCCTTTCTTCCTTTTGATTGAACCCATGGGTGCTTAGCCACGGAGCTACAGAGGATTTAGCTTTTTATTTTTTAGTTTAAGAGGGTCTTGCAAGTTGCTAAAGCAGGCCTCAAATTTGGCAATACTTCTGCCTTCAGCTTCCCTACACTTAATTGTATCATGCTTACCATCCTTTACGAAAAAAAGTAATGTTCCCTAAATAGTCTGACCCTTGCCTACTACAAGTCCCACACCATTTTCTTTTGTCTTACTATGTCAAAGCTATATGTTTTCTTGCAGTTCCCGAATACATAGCTAACTCCTACTTATTTTAAATCTCAACTGAAATATCAGATATTCAGCCTCAACTCCTACATTAGATTAGATTTTGTTGCCCTGTGTCCCTGTTGTTTTCCTTTGTAATCTTGTTTGTATTATAATTTATTTACCTAATTCTCTTAGTAACACCATATAGTAGTGCCCCCCATCCATGGTTTTGCTTTCCATGGTTTGTTATAGTTAACTATAGTCTGAAAGTATTAAACAGAAACTTTGAGAAATAATTTGTAAGTTTTAAATAAATTTGTTATAGTGTTAAAATTCTGTTTTGATGTTTATCTCTTACTATACTAAATTCATAAATTAAACTTCACTATAGGTACATATGTATGGAAAAACATATGTATATATGCTGGCTTGGTACCATCCACTGGGGACTTAAAATATTTCCACCTGGGATAACGGGTGACTACTAAAAACTTCTAAGGACAAGAACTCTACCTATTTTCTTCACTGCCATACCTAGCACTATGCTTAGAGGCTCACAATACCTACCCAATAAATATTAACTGATTGGAGAAGATAAATATGTCAGTCTGGAGTCAGAAGACAAACCTGGTTAGGTGATTTAATTTGGGTTATGCAACATTTAAATAAAGAGACCATGATGAGAATGAGTGAAATCCTTTCCATCTTTCATTCCAATATCTCAGATGCAATCTGAGGATTATTACTTACGGGAAAGAAAGAAAGAGGTCCTAAAGAACTCGAGACTGAAGTACAATGAGGAACTGAAGGAAGATAGTATTTCAAGAAGAGAAAGAGTAGCTAGTGCTGAGAATTCAAGAAAGAACTGAAAATTATTCATTGGCTTTAACAACAAACATTTTTAGTCACCTTGGTGAGCTGAATCTTAGCTTATAGTGAAAAAAATTCAAAGTTTATTCAGGTAGAAACAACATCTAGTCATCTGCAGTTAGTCTAATCTTTTAAACATTACTTCAAAATCACTTCATTCAGTGATGTTGCTTCTTAATACATGTTAATAGTAATTTTCCAACTCGTATTCTCAAAATAGCAATTGGATTGATATTTTTTAGTCAAAGAAAAATATTCAAGTTGTCAACATGAATTCTTCTATTCCTTCGTAAGTGCAAAATATCAGTGCAAGCATTGAAGTTATAAGCAAAGTTGGTATTTATAACTGTGTGTTTAAAATAGAAAATTTAGTTTTTAGTTTGTTTTCTTCTTGTACTTTGGTTTTTAGAACATTTTTAATGACTAAATTTAGTTATTGTATCAAAACTGGAAGGCAATAAATCATGGCTAAAACTTGTTTATCTCTAAACCTAAGCAAATACAAATATAAATGTTTTGCTAATTATTCTTTTTGCTGACTTCTGTTATTTTTCAGATATACACTCAAAGATAATTCTAAAAAGCATATAGAAGTATGGGATCCTTCTCCAGAAGAAATTATTTCAAATGAAGTAAACAACTTAAGTCCTATGTCTGTAAAATCTCTACCTAATGAGAATTTCCAGTCACTTTATAATAAGGAATTGCCTGTGCATATCTGTAATGTAATATCTCCTGAGAAGATTTATGTTCAGTGGTTATTAACAGAAAACTTACTTAATAGGTATAACATATGGAAAACATATTCTTCCTATATTTTGTTTCAAAGATACACAAGTTTTAAATGTAGAATTCTGAAAATAGCAAAATTTTATATCAACTTCATTTTAATTTTTCTGCATTTTATTGGTGCATTATAGTTGTACTTAATGATGGGATTTGTTGTTACATGTGTGTACATGCACACAATGTAACAATATAATTCATTCAGTATTGCTTCCCAATATTTCCCTCCCCACTCTCTACCACTTGGTCCCATTCCTCTACTGATCTCCCGTTGATTTTCATGAGATCACTCCCACCATTTTCCTTTTTCCTCCCTAGCTTCCACATATGAGAGGAAATAATTGACCATTGATTGTCTGAGTTTGATTTATTTCACTCAACATAATGGTCTCTAGTTCCATTTTTCTGCAAATGACATGATTTCATTAAAATAGCAAAATTATTTGAACTAAATAGTGTCTAAACTAAAAGTTTAAAAATAGTATATTTCTTACTATATTAGGATTTGTTTACCCCACAAATAATTATTGACCATCTATTCCATGGCAGTGTGCAGTTAGGTGTTGGGAATAACAGTGGTAAAGAAACATAAGTTGTTACTATCATGGAGCTTAAATTATAATGGAGAGATGATGAACAAATAAAACTTAGTATGGCAGGTATGTTACAGATGATAAAAAAAAAAAGTATTTGGGGAGGAAGGTAATTTTTAAGAGGAAAACCTCAAAGACAGTGAAATTTACCTTTGAAATGGGCTCTGGAGAAGGTAGGAAGGAATAATCTCCTCTAAGCATCTAAGGAAAGTTTATCTCAGGCAAAGGGAAGAGCTGGTTCTATGGCCTGAGGTGGAAATATGCTGAGTACATTTAGGGAAAAACAGTTTGGCTGAAGTGGAATGACCAATAGGGGACAGTAGAATACATGTTGTCAGAGAATTATAAGAAAAAATTTTTTGAAAGTTAAACATTTTTAATCTTTATATAGTTTAGAAGAAAAGATGATAACTGCTTATGAAAACAAAGAATGGGAACCTATTAAATGGGAAAATGATATGCATTGTGCTGTTAAGGTCCCAGATAAAAATCAGTGGCGAAGAGGCCAGATCATCAGGATGGTCACAGACACATTGGTGGAGGTAAATGCAGTTATAAATACAATTGTGAAAATAAATGCATTTTTGGATTTTTACTGCGGTTATTTAATCCACTTTTTGTTATGCTTTTCAATTTGCAAAATTGTTTTTTAAATGTTGTCTTTCCATGTTCTTAAAATTACTATTTTCATAGGTCTTGCTGTATGACGTGGGTGTTGAACTAGTAGTGAATATTAGCTGTTTAAGAGAACTTCAAGAAAATCTGAAGACAATGGGAAGATTATCTTTGGAATGCTCTCTCGTTGATATAAGGTAGTTTTTAGCTGAATAAATTAATTTTCTCTACTGAATATTATCATTTTAAATATTTCTCTTTTTTGGGTGGGTTCTTATCAGTATTAAATTAGGTAACATGTCCTGAAATTGTCATAAAGTCTAGCTAACTCAGGTTTTAACAGGAGGAAAAGATAAATATTTGGAGGAAATAAATTTAGTGGCATTAAGGAAATAGATTCTAGTGAGTGTGAATGCTATCTAGGTAGAATTCAAACTGCTCAGTATAAAAATCTTTGAGGAACAACAAAGACAGATAGAAATAAATATACTTGGTAAATTTAGAATTGCGTGGAAAACTAAATATACATATTACCAAAAAAGAGTACATTATAGAAGATTCTGGGAAAATGCATTGGCATAATTTTTTAATCTACTAGAATTCCACAATAAAAATAGTGCAACTTGGATAGTAAAACTAAAGACTGTGCATACTGTGCAAAAAAAAAAAAAGTTGACGACGAGTGACTTTTTTTTTTATTTTCCCAGTATGCTCTTTTTTTTTTTTAATCAAAATGTGTCATCTTTATTCAAACAAGTGACTCTTGTGACCTCCTAAATTTTAACAGGTGGGACATTCTTTGCACCAAGACCCTCAGTAATCAGCATTTGTATGGAAGGAGATGGAAGAAAAGCAGATTGGGATTTTGACAGTTCTGAGAATAGAAATTAGCCACAGTATTTCACAGGGGCATGTAGGCTGAAGTGAGAAGGGAATAATACAGGATGGAATTCATAATTAAAATCAGGAAATCTATAATGTGTCATAGTTTCCTTTTTAGCCATATAACCTCTTCAGAGTAAACTGACATTCCTTTCCATGAGGAGAAACTGCTGGGCATACAGTTCAATTTGAGCAAAACAGCAGGCAAAGAAGAGAAAAGATCCAAATTGAAGCAGGGAACAAAGAAACAACATCTCACCCTTTGAAACCATATTTTTTTTTCTGTCATTTTGAGAAAAACACAAAGAATTCTAGAGCCATGAAGCTAGAACATATTTTTCATGGGAACTTCTTCTTTAATCACTAATATTTCCTACATTAAATTAAAATTGACCTCACCCTATATTCCATACATCCTACTTTTTCCTAAAGAGCAAACCTCTTAATTCCTATGTTCCTAAGATACTGAAAGGTAGAAATCATGTTCCACCAAGGCTTTTTGTTTCAGGCTATCTATAGTTTTCTCAGAAATTACTAAAATAATGTGATTTCTAGATCTTTCTGCTTGCCTTTTCTAAATGTTTTCTGATTTAAGTTTGAAGAAATATTTTAAGTATATTCTGAAGAGATCTTGCTAAAGCTGTAAATGCGAAAATGTTGATTTACACTTTGGATAACGTAGCTTATGTAACTTTGTAGGGTGAGGGGCTGGATTAGATCTCTTCAGGCAGTTTTCATTGAACTCCCATTAAGCTTCTGCATATTAGAGTAGTAGACAAATCTAATGTTTTAGCTGTTAATGCCATTGAATTTTCAGTTCATTAAAGGATAATTCTATAAAAGAGTTCAAGTATATCAGTCTCTATCCACTTGTTGACTATACTAGAATTATCTTGCCTCATGTACCCCAGAGAAGAAGGTGTTGCCAGCTGAAACAGATCAGCATTTGCAGCCAAAACTCCAGCCTCTGAACTAGAGGAACAGCACAGGCCCAGTGTCCTTCCCAGGCATTTCTGTTGCATTTGCTCTTTTTCATATGAACCTATTTTATGTACACAAGATAATTGATTCTTCTAACCTAAATATAGAGTTTACAGTTTTTCCTGTCATGTTTCAGCTAATTGGTTTTGAAACTCAAATACTGATGCTATTATTCAACACTAGTTGATAAAATATAAAATTTGTATATGTAAATTTGAAAGCATTCTTCCATGTCATAGGTTGTAGTCTACTATGTGTAGGCTAAATCCAACCATATATTTAGCTGATAGCATGGTTTTTAAATTTTGAAACATTCACATTTTTTTAAAAACCGGTAGATGTCACATTAGAACTTGAATTTCTGACTTTTGACAAAAATCACAATACCTAATCACTGAAGAAACAGTGCTGCCAAAAACAATTCACCTTCCCTCTGAAGTTCAAAATAGTCATTAACCTTTGTTAAATAAATCTTAACTCCTATTCACTGTAGAATACTGGATATTGTTTTACATATTGGAAGCAGCTCCATCATTAACAAAGCCTACTAACATCAATTCCTGTTGTCTTAATGTGCTAATCAGAATTATCCAAATCACTTAGGACAGCTTATAATTTTGGATTGTCTTGCATTTAGTCCCTAATTTGAATCCATTTGCTTACTGGTTGGCTAAAAGATGCATATATACATACATATATATATGTGTGTGTATATATATATATATATATATATACACACACACATATATATATATGTAAACACGTGCATACATATGTGTAGGTTTTTCAGACATGGATATAAATAGGAATAATAAAAAGTTGTTCACAAAAAAAGCTAAAAGATCTAAAGACCCTTTCAGCATTACTGTAAAAACTTCAGTGAACTCTGTGATATTTAAATTTTTTTCTATTTTTTATTTTGAAATGTTTCACTTCATTGCTTAGGGTCTCACTAAATTGCTAAGGTTGACTTTGAACTTCAGTCCTCCTGCCTCAGCCTCTCAAGTCACTGGGATCACAGGCATGTACCACTGAACCCAGCTGAGATTTTTTTTTTTTAATGAATGAACTATACTGATTTCTCTTGCCTATTATCTTACCCACAAGGACCTCATTGAAAAACTTAGATGTATTATACTATACATCAATATTGTCTACTCTTATGATGTGCTTTACACTTACTAGGTAATTTAGTTATCATAATACTGACATGGAAACTATTATCCCTATATTATAATTGAAGCAACTGACATCAAGAAATTAAATTACTTGCCCAAAGTTTTATATAAATTTGAATTGGTTTGATATGTTTCAAAACCTGATTTTAAAATCGAGGTTAGAATAAGACACCTTGTAGTTAGTGACCCTTTTTGTGCTGATTATGGACCATCATGTTTAATATTCTTTAAGTTTATCAGTAGTAGTTTTTATAGTCCACCTGTTTGCACAGAGCATTTCTCCAATCTTATAGGTACTTCTATTGTCTGCAGTTACTGATAGTGGCTGTACAATTATATCTACAAGTCCTTTCAGTATCCTAGAATGGAAATCTCAGGACTACATAGTATATAAATTCTGTACTAGTTTTCACTTCTCCCTTAAATTAAGTTCAATTAGAATATTGTTTTTGACCAGAATTCTAGCAATTTCATAATTGTACCTAATCTTATAAATAGTGAGTTCCTGACATACCTTTTAATAGTATCTTATGGACTGGGATAGAATGTTATCATTGAGAATTTTAATAATTGTTAACCCTAAGCACTTCTGGACCCTATGTTTATTGCCTTACAGGCACCATTTCACTTAATGCTCACAACACACCTCAAGCTAGATAAGGTATTATTTAGAGATAAGGAAATTTAATCTTCAAGAGGTTAAATATTATATTTTCCAACTAAAATATCAATTCAATTGTTGAGCTAGAATTATAAACAGGATCTGAATTTAGAACTGGAACTCTGACCCCACTATGTTTTGCTGCTATTCTAAGTAATATTTTTTGATAGTTTTTTTTTAATTTTAATAAAATGGAATCATGTAAAATTACCCTTTTTACCAGTTGTAAGTGCACAGTTTTCTGATCTTAAAATTCACATTGCTGTGTAACCTTCACTACCATCCATCTCCTGAACTTTTTCATCTTCTTCAAATGAAACTCCACATTCCTAATTTTTAAAAATGTTATAGTAAACACTTTCAGATGTTCAAAAGCTAATATTTATACATATCAATAATAAATAACAGGGCTGGGGTTGTGGCTCAGTGGTAGAATACTTGCCTAGCATGTGTGATGCACTGGGTTCGATCCTCAGCACCACATAAAAATAAATAAATGTATTGTGTTCATCTACCAGCTAAAAAATTTTTTAAATAATAATAGGAAGATCTTAATGATAACACTGATTTTTGTGTACATCATAATAGAGTTGGCCCTCCATATCTGCAGGTTCCACATCTACAAACTCAACCAACTTCAGATTGAAATGTTAGAAAAAAATAGCATCTATACAGAACAAGTACAAACTTTTTTTCTTTTCATTCTCTAAACAATATAGTATAACAGCTGCTTAGCATTTAAATTGTACTTGGTATTTTAAGTCATCTTGAGATGATTTGAAATAAATATGGGGGCATACTTACATGAACAGCCGGGTGTGGTGGCACATGCCTGTAATTCCATCAGCTCAGCAGGCTGAGATAGGAGGATCTGGAATTCAAAACCAGCCTCAGCAACAGAGAGACACTAAACAAATCAGTGAGACCCTGTATCTAAATAAAATTCAAAAATAGGTCTGGGGATGTGACTCAGTGGTTGAGCGCTCCTGAGTTCAATTCCTGGTACCAAAAATAAATAAATAAATATATAAATATAAATATAAATTGATATTTTAGTTGGATATTTATACACACACACACACACACACACACACACACACACACTCACCTATATATATTATACCATTCAACATAAGAGGCTTGTGCATACTAGGGTTTGGGATTCTTCAGGAGTCCTAAAATCAGTCCCCCTTGAATACCAAGGGGCAACAGTCCTTTTTTTCAGTGCTGGGGATTGACTGAACCTACGGATGCTTTTACCACTGAGCTACATTCCCAGCCCTTTTTATTTTGAGACAGGATCTTGCTAAGTTAATGAGGCTGGCCTCAAACTTGTGTTCCTCCTGCCTCAGCCTACCAAGTCACCAGGATTACAGACATGCACCACTGTGCCTGGCAGGACAACTGGTAAATATTAAACTATAAGTAATTCTGGGAGTTACTAATAGTTTAAGCTTCTTAGCTCATAAAACCATTTGGTCTTAATAAATAAGTGTGGCATACTTACTAGCTCTAATTTGATAAAGCCACATGTCCAGTTGATTAGGTTAGTTCACTTTTATAACCCATTTGCCATGATAAGATTGACCACATCATTTACTTAGTTGATGGTTCCAACTCAGTTGAGATTTTGGATTTAGAACCTATGTTTAGGATCCTGCATGATTTACCCATAATCTTTTCAGTGGTACTAGTTCTTTATTCTTGAGGGTAGATATGATGATGGTTATAAACATCTAAAGTCGCTCAGTTTTAATTCTGCAAACTAAAATGAATGATGATGTTATATACTCTGCTTTTCATTTATTTGCTAAAATTTTATTGAGTATATTTTAGTATGCATTACTTTGCCATTTGGTCTTTGCCCCAAATTATATTTCTAGTCATTCAAAATTACATGACTATGTCAAACAATTTGAGTAATTTTGTTGAATCAGCAAGTCAGCAATTAAAAATAGCAGTTAAAAGTAGAATTTTATAAACTATTGAGGCTCATATTTATGTATAGTAATTCAAATTAGATTTGAATTCCAGAATACTTCTCAAAGTGGACTGCAGAATCATCATTGCAAAGGAATTTTTTGATTTTGTTTTATTAAATATTTCTGGAGCACTTTCTGCATGCCAGGCACTGTGCTAGATATCGGGGAATACGATGATGGAAGAATACACCATCCCTGATGTTTCATCTAGTTCCACATACATGAATATGTAATGATGAAGAATATTTAAAATGTTATCCACTTTTTAGGGATCTTCAGTTAAACCGTAGGACAGATATACATAAATAAGTTAGCATGTGTACATGGACCATAAGTAGAGGATAAAGAAAAGGCTATGAAAATAGGGAAAAAAATTGTAAAGATAACATGAATCCATGCTCAAATTTATTTCTTACTACATATTCAGTTGGTTCAAACTATGCATGTGCTTAGATATATTTCTTGTATATTTCAATATTGTGTACTATTTGATACAAAACAAGTTATCATTAATTTTTGTTTTAGACCAACTGGTGGGAGTGACAAGTGGACAGCAACAGCTTGTGACTGTCTTTCATTATACCTCACTGGCGCCATAGCAACCATAACTTTACAGGTGGGTTGTGGGGTTAACAGTTATGATGGATATATTGACTAATTATTTCATTAATGTTTTCCATCAATTTTCTTGAGGAAAATGCTTTCTGGATTGTGCAGTGAACTTTGTTGGTCTTTTTTCAAGGTGTACAATGCCTGTTTGATAGTGATAACCACAAATGATTGTATTAATGATTCAAGATATTTCTAATGTAATATTAAGTTGATAATTTGCATGTTAAAAATATAATGTTTATGCTAGAGCATATTTATGAAGTATTTTTTTAAATTTTTTAGATGTTGATAGACCTTTATTTTATTCATTTCTTTTTAAATGGTGCTTAGTATCAAACCCAGTGACTCACACGTGTTCAGCAAGCACTCTACCATTGAGCTATAACCCCAGTCCCGTATTTATGAAGTCTTTTAATATTCACTTATTAAAGTGGAAAATTAGGCTTCTAGATAAGTCAAAATTCACTGTTATAAAGTCTGTATGTTTTTGAGTATGGATTTTAGATGAAGCACTTATTTTTTCTGAATATTTAAAAATATTTTTTGCAATCTTTTTTTCTGATTTAAATGTTTTGCTGCATTAATGATCAGAATTTTCATATATAACTCATTTTTCCATGTTAACTTTCTCTTTGTATAATTTCTCCGTTTTGTAACTTTTTTCATATGAAGCAGAATTTATGGTTTATAGTTATTTTGCTTTTTGAGGAAAAAAGGCACATCTGGGAGAGTATATTTTGATTCTATAATTGACAAGGGGAATAGAGAAACATGTTAAGTGCTGGTGTCTTTTCCCCCTCATTTGGGTTGAAAAAAAATTTTTTTTTCATTTTGTTTCCTTTGTTTCTTTGGTTAAATTTCAGCTTGGCAGTGAAATTTACGTTCCTCAAATATTTCACAAAACAAATACCTGTCCCCATGGAGTCTCTCCCATGCTATTTTCTCTCTGATATATTTAGATAGCAACATATCTTTACTCAGTTGGGAAATTGCTTTTGCTTGCTTAGAGAAATGTAGAAGAAATACCTGTGAAAAGTGCACTATTTATAAAAAGATTTTGCTTTTGTGTCTTTTATTTACTGTGCTCTTAAACCACTACAGGAAAGCAACACAACATGGCCATTACCTGTGAAAATTTTCTGCAGAGATGAAAAAGGAGAGCGTGTTGATGTTTCTAAATATCTGATTAAAAAAGGCTTAGCTTTGAGAGAAAGAAGGTATAGACTTTTTCAAATTTTTATCAGTTTGTGATAAATACTTCTTATTTGCCTGTGTCAGTTTTTATATATGTGTGCTTTCAAATCTGAATTGCAGGATTGTGGGTATAACTCAGTAGTAGAGCACTAACCTAAGCATGCTAGTTCATCCCTAGTTCAAAAAAATAGAAATCTAAATTGCATTTTATTTACTGTTTTTTTGTTTTTTTGGTTTTTTTTTTATTTTTTAAAATTGTTGATGGACCTTTATTTTATTTGTTTATATGCAGTGCCGAGAATTGAACCCAGTGCCTCACACATACTAGGCAAGTGCTCTACCACTGAGCTACAACCCCAGCCCCTTATTTACTCTTGAAGATAACTTATAAACTAACCTCTGAGAAGACAACTCAGAAACAAATTTCTTCAGAATCATTCATTTCTCTATTCAGGCCCATCAGCTTACTTTCATAATTCTCCTTCTTATGCTCTGGCTTTCTCTTATTATGCTCTTTTTCTGTACTTTCTCCTTTTCTTTAGCATTTATATTCCAAACCAAAGGAAAAGGGAACATTAGAGTGGGTACCATATCTGAGCCCTTTGGCATGCTTTGGTTAGACAGAAATGTTTGAGCTTTGTGTTAGAAGTTCTGGTTGGTATGTACAATATATATTTATGTGAAACAGAAACAAATAGCAAAAAAGTAATTGAACAACATTTACATTTAAAGATCCTTTCAGGTCTTAAGTTTGAGATTTAAGCAACTTTAAGTGGCAGAGGAAAGGATTGGAATGTTACTACAACCCTAGTTTACTCCTTTATCTGTCGTCCTAGATGTGGAGATAGGTTGGAATTGCAGACACATTTCCAGTAGCCACTTTTGTGCTATATATGACCATATCTTCTACTATGTGGTTGCCTGATTTAAAAAAAGAAAATCAGAAATCAGAAATAAAATGGGGCCTGCAATAGCTGGCCAGGTGCATTAGATAACAACATAAGTTGCCTGAGCCTCAGCACACAGGCTCCACTTCTTTAATCCTACCTGTGCCTCTCTTGGGGGTTCATATACTTTAGGTTTAAGGAACTCCTTGCCAGAAGAAATGAATTGAAATGAAAACTGCCAGGCAAGTTAATTCTACCAGCATTGTCTGCCATCAATTTTGAGGTTTGAGGTTTGATTTTGTTGTTGTTGTTGCTTGACTTTTTTTTTTTTTTTTTAACTGCTTTGACAGCACTAAAACTACTAGCTCTCTTAAGGCAGTGAGAGGGAGAAATTAGTAAAGGACATTAAGAGGTTGCTTTACCAATACTATTAAAAGTACTGGAAACTAGAAGGAACAAAATTTTGGCTGTAATTCTGCTAAATCACAACCAATCTTAATAATGCCTCCCATGATTTTAATTCTTTGTATAGTCGCATGCTTTTCCTTTAAATGTAAGAGACTAACATGAAGTAAACAAAATCTAATACAGCACGTTGCCACCAAGACCTAATATCTAAGTCATACCTTATTGATTTAAGAGATTCATTATTATCTTTATATTATTTTATGAATGATAACTTTCATGTGTGTGGGTTCTGTTAACTAAAGTAGAAACAACTTTAAGGCATTTTATTTTCTAATACCATCTAGTTCCATTGTATAATACTTGGGATATACTTCTTAGGAGATTTTATGAGAGAATTTTGCATAAATATCAGATAGTACTTTTAGAACATTTTAGTGAAATTATGATGCTTTTTTCCCATCAGTCTTATTTATAACTTAAAATACTTTTCACTGTAACTTAAATAATGTTCATTTCCATGTAATAAATTATACCCTAGATCAGAGCAAATATTTTTAAACGTCAGATATATTTGAAAGTTTATTTTTATATTGTTTTCCCCAGCTTTTTATATTTGCTCCTGTTTAGATTTGTTCTTTTTTTGGATGTTACAGAATCAACAAATCAAATAACAACCATTCATCTGAGAAGTCTCTGCAAATTCCCCTGGGACAAGAAGATTTAATAGTTACCACTAAGCATATTAAAATTAACTTTGAGAAAAAAGCTACTAATATAATCAATGAACACAAGGTATCTGAATTTAAGGAGCAGATTTCAGAACCAAGAGCCATAGGATGCTATAAACCACCAGTTATTCCTAATACAAAAGTATTTGAGGCAGTAGTCAGTTGCATTGGTGATGATGGAACAATATTTGTAATACCTAAATTATCAGGTAAGATCTTTTATGTTATAAAGGATTCATCAGTAACAGTGGACCCAGAAACTCAAGTTCTCTAGTGAAATAGTCACAACCAGAATACATGGTCAAGTAATAAACCTCTTTGAACCTCTTTTTATTGGGTTGTTAGGAGGATTAATGATTTAACATAAAATTTGAGTTTTTTAATTATTATTTTAAAATAGCAGTGTCATGTGTTGTAATTAGGGCTATTCTCAGTATAAGAAGAAAGTAATTTGGAATTTTCATTAAGGCAGATTGCACAACCTTTCCAAATAAAAAGTGCCTGTATATATTCTTTTTAATTAACATTTACCGAGTTGGTATGAAAATTTAAAAATATACTAAGTTGTAAAACAAAGTGAAATCAGAACTCAAGAAGGTAAGATATGCCAGCAAAAGTGTTCAAGGTGTAAAACCTTGCACTTCCTCTCTGATAACTACACAAAGTTCAAGAAAAAGGAATTAAAGCACAAGACCCCTTCCCTGGGAAATCTAACATGAAACTCTTATATGAAGATGGGATCCCAAAGGATTTCTCCCCAGCTTAGTGTTAGGGTCAGTGTGCTGATCATATTAACAATGATGATAAGTAGATAGCCTTAATTTTTTTTTTTTTTTTTTTTTTTTTTTTTTTTTTGTATCAGGGATTGAACCCCCAGGTCACTTGACCACTACCACTTTCACATCACCACCCCTTTTTTTTCTTTTTTTATTTTGAAATAGGGTCTCACTAAGTTGCTAAGGCTGACCTCATCTGGGCATGGTGGAGTGTGCCTGTCACCCTAACAGCTTGGGAGGCTGAGGCAGGAGGATCACGAGTTCATAGCCAGCCTCGGCAACTTATCAAAGCCCAAAACAATTCAGCAAGATCCTGTCTCCAAATAAAATATAAAAAAGGACTGGGGATGTGGCTCAGTGGTCAAGTGCCCCTGGCTTCACTCCCCGGTACCAAAAAAAAAACTCACAAATATAGGCATATGGACACAAAGGAGTTCAGCTGTTTATAAAAATAGGAATAATGAAATTTAATAAGAATAAAGGAGTTAGGATGTGATTAAATATTTGACAGAAAGCCAGATTTTTGAATCATGGTATGTCAGGGCTGTCACTGGGATTTTCCCTCTTTCCATGGTGCCAAAATTTTTGTGCATCTATAAATGATTTACTCAACTTTGCATTTCTGTGACCAAAAGACCTGAGATGAACAGTGTAAGAGGAGGAAAAGTTTATTTTGGCTCATAGTTTCAGAGACTCAATCCATAGCCAGCCAGCCTCCATAGTATAGTCCTGAGGTATGAAGCAGAACATCATAGTGGAAGGGTGCAGAAGAAGAAAGTAGCCTAGGACATGGCAGTTGGGGAGCAGAGAGAGTTTTATTCACCAGGGACAAAATATAAACACCAAGGAATGCCCCCAGTGACCTACTTCCTCTAGCCAACCCTACCTACCTATAGTTACCACACAGTTAATCCACATCAGTGGATTGACCTACTGATTAGGTTACATCTCTCATAATCTTACTAGTTCACCCTGAACTTTCTTGCATTTTCTCACAAATGAGCTTTTGGGGGATACCATAACAATAAACCACAGGGCAGAAGTGGTACATGTGATTAGCAGAATTTAAGACTTAGAAACACAGCATAAATTTCTGAACATCCCAAGTACTGTCCCAGCATGGAAGAAGAGCAAGGCCAGACAACTTCTGAAGGTATCTCTTAGATCAGAATCAGCACAAAGTAACTAGCCCTCCCCTACTACATCTCCTTTATTTTCCCCATATTGGTATTTACCTAAGGGTAAGATGGTTCCAAGTTTAAAAGACCTGACATTTATACAAGTTTGGAGATTTTGTGAAAAGATAATACTAAAATTTGTGTTTATTTGAAATAAGAAATCACAGAAAGTAACTGAAAATTGAGGTCCTTTCTGAAATCATCTTAGGTGTACAAGCAAATGCTTCCTAACTACAACCTGCGCATCTGGAATATTCCAGCACTCAATAGTCTTAGGCATCATTAACTCCACTAGTGGGCCCACCTGCCAATAGGATGCAGTAGCTATGAATTTATTGACATTTTCCTCTCACTTGTTGATCTCGTAAATACTATTTTAGCCTGGAAAATAGAATAACTGAGCAACTGGCTATTCTAGAATAAATAAATAGTGTTTGAGACCTGGAGTAATAGTACTTAATCCAGAAGCTTTACTTGACACGTTAGTCATTGCTAAAACTGTAGACTGTTACTAGATGCTCTATATCTGGTCCTTCTGCAGCACTGAGAATGCAGGTAGGTGCCATCACACTCAGTTTACAGAGAATAAACTGAGGTGTAGGGAGAGGTAAAGGAACTACCCAAGATCACACAATTAAATGTGTAGAACTGGGATTGAACCTGATTTCAGCCCTTGCCTTCTGTGGTACCACTTATAGGGATATATAGTCTCTATGGAAATAGTGGGCCACTTTTTAGGAAAGACAAAATTAGAATTTTAACTTTTATTTTCACTATTACACTATATCTAAGCATCAAGTAATACATAACTTGTGTTATGTTTTATTAGGTGTGCTGTCAAACTACCATCTTCAGTTGGTAATTCTTTTACATTAGTCTACCTGACATGTTTAGAGCTCATTATGATGTTTGTACTCTCAAAATATTATAAAAAATAATTATTTATATGGTCTTAGTATATTTTAAAAACATACAGAAGATACTGACCAAATTAGATTTTTATGAAAGTTCTATTATAAACCTGATTTTTAATTCCTTATATTACCTAAGTTATGAAGTTACTAAAAATTGTTGATAACTTCTTATTGAACAGTGGTAGGAAATTTTTCCTAAATGCTTTTTCTATTTTTAATAATTTATTCAGAATTTGAACTGGTAAAAATGATGAATGAAATTCAAAGTAATTTAAAATACCTTGGTCTTTTGGAACCTTATTTCTGGAAAAAGGGAGAACCTTGTGCAGTGAGAGGATCTGATACAATGTGGTATCGAGGCAAAGTAATGGAAGTTGTAGGTGGTACCATCAGGGTGAGTTTGATATTCTTTTGTAACTATTCTGGGTAAATGCTGTAGCATTAAGTGGTCCTTTGATCACATGAAAATTTGATTAAAATATGTTTTGTTGAATTCAGCCATTAGCTACATTACACTTTTATTTGTTAAGTACAATCATTAGATGCATTACAACTTATTTGTATTAAAGATTTTTTTATTTTCAAATATATTTAATAACCTGCGTAACAGAAGAATAGTTGCAGGTAGGGATTTGACTGCTGGTACCTTAATGGATGGACCACTTAGTTGTAATTTATGGGTGTGTGCATATACACGGTATTAAGTAAAACTTGCTTTCCAATATGTTCAGTATCTCCTTGCAAATTTGTTTATGGCCCAACTAGTCCCTTCAGGGTAAGCACTGATTTACCTTTCCATAATAGTGAGGTGGCACTCAGATTTTATTCAGAATCTTCAAAAACATCTACATGCAATAAAAACTAGATGCATAAAAACTAGATGTATAAAAATATAGATAAAAATACCTTCATTGAGGTGCATAGCTATAAATCCCGGCAGCTTAGGAGACTGAGACAGGAGGATCACAAGTTTGAGGCCAGCTTTGGCAACTTAGCAAGACCTTGTCTCAAAAATAAAATTTAAAAAGGACTGTAGCTCAGTGGTAGAACACTTTTGGGTTCAATTCTCAGTACCACAAAAAAGAAAAAATTTTAAAAAGGAGAGAAAAGAAGGAATATAAGTAAAGCATTGAAATTGATGAAGGTATTTCACACTTGAAATGTTTAGTGAGGGGGAGAAAAAATAAGTCTTTTCTATTTGGACAGATGTTTATTTTGTTAGATGATATTTAATAATTTTATAGCATTTCATGTTTTTTAGCTTTTTCACATCTATATTTTCATATTTTATAATTTGTTTACAACTCTCCTGGACTAAGTTATTCCTATTTTAATAAGAAAATTGAAGCTTAAGTTCATTGACCTGCCAAGGTTACCCTGTTAGTGTGTAGTAATGTTGGAGTCCATATCCTAATATAGACTGATTTCTAAATTTCTAAGTCTTATACTTTTTATGCCAGACTACAGATTTGTAATGATTTTGATGGAAATAAAATGGTTTCAAATTTTGGGTGAGTACTTAAACAACTGAATACTTAGAGTTTCATGTGTTTATATGCATGTGGGTCACTTTTTACATGCATTTGAGTTGTTCAGATAACCTCTACCATTTCTTGTTTATTACAAAAGTGAACTGAAATTCAGTTTTTATCAAGTTATCACACTTCATGAACTTTCCATATATGAAATCCAAATAAATTAGATGGTGAACTATTTTTTTTAACTTTTCATACTGTTAAAATATGTCAGTTTATTTTAATTTACTCAAAAGTATTTTGAGAGGGCTGGGGGGTCTAGCTCAGTTGGTAGAGTGCTTGCCTCACAATCACAAGGTCCTAGGTTCAATCCCTAGCACCAAAAAAAAATATATATATATATATATATATTTTGATAGTTTAAATCATTATTTTTTCCCACTGTTGTCATTTTACATTTCAAGTACACACAATGAATTCCCATTATTTAACTTGGTACCTTGCAAAGTTTATGCTGTGGTTAACATTAAGTAAACATTTCATTAAGTCAGTCATGGAAAGACAGTACTACATGTTCTCTTTCCTATGTGGAAGCTTTTTTAAAAGTCAATCTGAATGTAGAATAGTGATTACTAGAGGCTGGAAGGGTGGGGAGTAAAGTGGTATGTTCATTTTGTTAGGTCAAGGTAGAAGAACTAACTTATTGGCACTACTTATTTTTAAGATAGTATAGAAAAACTGAATTATCAAAACTAAAACATTTTTAAAAAGGTTGCTCTTAAGGAAGGCCTATTAAGGCCAGTTTTTTAAAAAGTTTTGATTTATAGGTTACATGTGAGAAAACTTTTTTACAATGAGATTTGATATGCTATGGAATGAGGGAACATAGTGTTCCTTTTTTCCTGGAAGTTTTCCAAATCCCAATTTAGTTACGTAAATTTAGTCATTTTTTGTTGCCATTGTTGTTAACATTAGGAAATCCCTTCTTTCCCCTAGCTTTTAGTAATAAATTTTAACTGTAAATTGTATTTGACCTGTTTCAGGTACAATATTTAGATCATGGATTCACTGAGAAGATTCCACAGTGTCATCTTTACCCTATTTTACTATATCCTGATACACCACAGTTTTGTATTCCTTGTCAACTCTATCATACTATACCAGTAAGTATATAGTAATTGTGGAATGATTAATTTTAAATATTATTTTTATTAATATTTTTTAGAAATTAGAATGTATTTTCAGTTGCAACAAAATTAATAAAATAACTACAAATAAGTTTAATAGAACAGCTTAAAGGCTGTCTATATAGAAAATTATAAAATTATACTTAAGAATATAACATCTGAGTAAATGAAGCAGCATAGTATGTCAATAGATGGGAAGGTGTAAAATTGTAAAAATGTAGTTATTTATTGGCTGAACTTACAACAAATTTGAAGATGGAAGTCAGATTGAAAAACAGTATATTTATGATCTCTTGCTGCATAACAAAGGTTAAAACTTAATGATCTAAAACATTAGTTTTAGTTCTGTGGCTCCAGAATTAGGAGTGATTTAGTTGTATTGTTTGAACTCAGGGTCCTTCATGATACTGCATTCAAGATGTCCACTATAGCATAGCTATCAAGAACATCTGCTGGGGACAGAGGAGTCCCGTGTAGATGGCTCATTACATGGCATTTGGCAGGAAGTCTTACTGCTTTGCCTCATGACTCTCTTAATACATGAAAATATGACAAGACTCTGCTCTCTAATGAATATGTATTGTAGCCCTCTGTAAGCACCGCATTGGCATATTGGTCTTTTAAAAATGTTTTAAATTGTGATTTTATTTTTAATGTAAATTTATGTATTTAAATCATAAAATGCTTTTGATGAGTACTATAGGGAGAATCTCAGTCAAATTATTGTTTTTAAAGATCATTTTATCATATACTAGTGATATTTTCTGAAAATGGCTTATGTATTTTGTATTGCTATCTAGTATTACCTGTTGATGACTACTTCTTTGTATCTTAATATGCTCCCTGCTTTCTCTCACTTTGTAAAAACTGTAAAAGAATCTGAGTATATTAATCCCACATAGGTTGGGAATGTCTGGCAGCCAGATGCAATAGAGCTTCTTCAGGAGCTGCTTTCAAAGAGAGAGGTGGACGTTCACATTATGGTAATTTGTCTTTAAAGCATATATAGTTGGTTTAAATTATCTGCCATAGAATGCTATAATGAGCATAATTTGAGCATTATTTTTTATGATAAGCCATCCTATTATGTGTTCAAATATGGATATAAATCATCCTTTTATGTTAGAAAAGTTACCACTTTGGTTCCTAGGCTTATTTTAAATAAGCTCAATTTTGAGCAAGTACTTGAGATTTTCATAACAAAGTCAGAAATTTGAAAGATTCTTTATTTACAACTTACTTGGATACAAGAAGCAATATCTCATTGTTGAAGATGTTTATAAACATATACAACAGTTTTCAGGATACTGCTGTATATCAGTGCTATTAGGTAATTCTAAGAGGGCTGTCATTGACAATCCCTATCCTCAAAGACCTTCTCTAGTTAGTGAAACAAGACATTAACTTAAAAATCTCACACCATGGAGCAGTGTGCTGAGAGTCAAATGAAGGGTAAAAAGACCAAGTGCAATAGAAATTCAGAGGTGGTGATAACTAAGGTATCCCTTAAAGAAAAAATTAGGTAGAGTTCTCCTGACAGTGAAATGGAGTGCACAAAGGCACAGTGATATATTTTTAAGAAATAATACAACTGACCAAAACAGTGGAGGCTTTTATGAGGTGGAGGAGAAGTAGTGATTAGGATTCAGGAGACGGCTGGGCCCCGTGGAGATTTCTGAGTTGTGAGATAATAAGAAGGTTAACCTGTAATTCTTTGAGGAAAGTATTTTTGTATTGAAGTGATGAAGACCTAAAAAGTGCCACAGACCTACTTAAATGATAAAATGGCTAATGTTAATACTAAGAGTCCTTCTCTTAGTTCCTCATAGACTCTATGACAGGTCACTGAAGTAAGGTACAGATTGAAATTTTTCAGTTGGTCAGGGTAGTTTTCTTTGCTGCTTAGCTTAACATAGTCAAAAGAAACATTTGTAGTGTAGCAGCAAAGGCTGCGGGGTTTCTCAGGCTGTGTATTTACATGCCCACATGTGCTCCTTGGCCATATACACTAAGAGATTCAGCCCTACACCTGTAATTGCTGTAAGGATAGAACAATCAGAAATGCCTGCCTTTGTGGAACTTCCATTTTAATGGTGGGAAGCAGAAAATGAAAAAATAAACTATAAAGTCTATTGAATTATGATAAGCGCTTGGAAGAAAAAACAGAAAATGCTGATAGGAAGCAGTGCTACTGGGGAGGAGGTTCCACATTAAACACAGTGATCAGGTGGCATTTGAGTCAAGACCTTAAATTGGTAAGAGGACAAACCATCCAGGTGCTTGGAGAAGGTGCCAAAGACTCTAAGGTAAAAGCAGTAGCCTGTGAGAAGAATAGCAGAACTGTTGCATTGAGGGCCTATGTGGCCCACATATACACCATAGGATCTGAGGGGGAAATATATCTAGTATTTCCTTCTGGCTGCTATGATGATAGGAAACAGGGTCTTAGGAAAAGATCAAAGCAGGGAGATCAGCTGGAAAACAATCATTGCAACTCAGTGAGAAGATGAATTTGGACAAGAGTGGGACCAGTGGAAATTTAAGTTTACAAGTTATGGACACAATCAATACCTAGTAATTGTGAATGGACTTTATGCAAAGTTGCTTTCTCTTTTTTTCTTTCTTTTTTGTGTTTGGTGGGGGAAGTGGGGGGAGGCTGCTGGGGATTGAACCCAAGACCTTATGCCTAAGGCAAAAGCTGTGCCACTGAGCTATATCCCCAGCCTTTATTCAGAGTTTTAGTCATTGTAATGAACCCTGTTTTTAGACTATTAATTTCTTCTTCTGAGGTGTGTGTGTGTGTTTACTGGGGATTGAAGCCACGGGTACTCTGCCACTGAGCTACATTCCCAGCACTTTTCTATTTTTTATTTTGAGACAGGGTCTCACTAGGTTGCCAAGGCTGGCATTGAACTTGGCGATCCTCCTGCCTCCATCTCCAGAGTTGCTGGGATTACAGGCATGCTCCACCATGCCCAGCTAGACTAAATTTCTTCTGATTCCTGCCATTTTAATATTTGTTAACTGAACTTTATTTCTTTACCTCTGAACACACCTTTTCTCTCTTCTATTAAGTATAAATTATTATTATTGTCTGAAGATGACATAAATAGCAAATTATATATAGCTTCTAATAAATAACTAGAAAACACTATACTATATGGGCATGTAAATATAATTTGCAGAAATCAAAGTCAAATACCAGGAAGAAAATTGTATGAAATGAGTCAAGCTGTCTGCTCATACTGTTATTGTCAGAAACCTGATTTCATATTTGCTGACCATAACACATCAAATAGACCTTATTTTTTAAAGTAATAATCTTCCTTTTTTGAACTTAACATAGGAATTGCCTGAAACTCCATGGGGGAAGTTGTCTGTTCATCTCTATTTTGATGGAATGTCACTTTCCTATTTTATGACACACCATAAATACTGTACTTTTGAACACTGTGAGGAGATATTTAAAGAAGTAAGTGACTTTTTCTATAAAAATCTACATGATAGAAAAATGCCAATTAAATTGTTACATTTTATTCCTCAAGACTTAAATATGATTCTACATATCCAACCTAAGAATGAGAATTTGTAAATTCTTTGTTGAGAAAGCAGTACACTGCATCATGCTTGTCCTGAAACTCTTTATTTATATTAAGGTTTCATTAATGTTTCTGTACCTTCAAAATTAATGAGATATCATGTTACCAGTGTTGCTTGAATAAGGAAAGCACACATTATAAAACCATTGTAGAATTCAATGATAGAACTCTACTCAGACAAAATGGTTTTTTTCATTTGACTCGATAGGTTGAGCATCCCTAATACAAAATCTGAAGTGCTCCAAAATTCAAAACCTTTTTGAATACCGTACTCAAAAAGTTTTAAGATTTTGGAGCATTTTGAGTTTTTAGATTAGGTAAAGTCTGTGTAAATAATCTAAAATCAAAAAAAAAAAAAAACCTCTTAAGATCTGAATTGTTTTGGTTCCAAGTATGAGGATATTCAACCTTTATGAAGTTTCTCTTGTATACCTTCTTATGGAAAACTAAGAGCCACATTTTGAGCATAACTTAATAAATAGCCTATTATGTTGCCTACTGCCTCCATTTTCAATATTTTAGATCTAGTTCCACATTTCAAACTGCTTAAAATCCTTGAGAGGACTAGCGTATACATAATAATAACATTTTGTATCACAAGATGTTTTTATTTCTAGAGAAACAGTTTACTTGTTAGGTATTTAAATATTCATTTTAGTGATAGTACACAACCAAACAAAATTTACTTTCTTCTCTCAGACATAAACTGCAATGTCAGTTTGTACCTGTAATCCTCATATACGTTTTTAAAGCAAAGACATATATATGTGCATGCATGTGCACACATGTATGTATATAAGTTTTTCCATTTATTAAACTCAGTTTATAAAAATTACTTAGCCCCTTTTCCAGTTGTACTCTTCACTATGCATATTTTAAAAGGAAAAGTAATAGGTCCCACTCTCTTGTAATAAACTAATTATCATTGATACATATTTAGCATAACATAATGACTCAGTTCTGTGGGAATGAAATACAAAAGTGCTTTAAAATAATGTTATATAGATAAAAGTGGTTTTACTCATTAATGATATTATTTTAGAAACCAACAGATTACAATAAAAAGTATGAAGAAGAAAGATGGGAAATAAAATTTGAGGTAAGTTAGTCCCAATATTTTGGAAACTTTGCATGCTTCATCAGTATAAAGGATCTGATAACAGGATGAGGAAGTAAGAACTTTATTTGTAACTGCTTTATTGATATATTATTTACATACTGTATATTCATCTTTTTAAAATGTACAATTCAGTGGTTCTTAGGATTATTCACTGAGTTATACAACCATCACCACTAATACCAAAACATTCCAAAGAGAAACCCTGTACAAACAGTAGTCATTCCCTATTATTCCCCAGTTTTGTGGTAACCACTTCATCAGTCTTTGGATTTGCCTGTTCTAGACATTTCATGTAAATGGAGTCGTACAATATGTGGTCCTTTGTCTCTGTCTTATTGTTTAGTGTGTTTTCAAGGTTCCCGCATATTGTTGTATATAGTCGTATTTCATTCCTTTCTATTGACAAAAAAAATTCCATTGTATGGATGTATCGTATTTATCCATTCATCTATGGATGGACACGTGATTTGTTTCCACATTTTGGTGATTGTAAATAATTCTGCTGTGAACATTCATCTACAAGATTTTGTGAGGATATGTGCTCTCCTTTCTCTTGGGTATATATCTAGGAGAATTACTGAGTCTTATGGTACCTGTTTGATATTTTAAGGAACCATAAAACTCTTTCCCAAAGTAGCTGCTCCATTTTGCATTCATGCCAGGAATATGAAAGGGATTCCATTTTTCTGTATGTCATCACCAACATTTTTATAATCTTTTTTTTTAACCATCCTGATTTTCTGATGATAATGTCAAGCATCTTTTTATGGTTTTATTGACCATATGTATTTTTTCTTTGGAGAAACATCTGTTCAAATCTATTGCCCATTTTTAGTTGGATTATCTTATTATCTTTTTATTGTTGAGTTATAAGAGTTCTTTATATATTCTGTATACAAGTTGCTTTTCAGGTACAAGATTTGCAAATATTTTCTCCATTCTATGGGCTATCATTTCACTTTCTTGATAATGTCCTTTAAGCACTTAAGCTTTTAATTTTGGTTAAGTCAAATTTATGTTTTTTTCTTTTGTCACTTGTGTTTTTGGTGTATGAAGAGTTTTAACAAATTAAGCTTTATTAGTAGAATTTCATTTATTTGATATAAAAATAACATGCTCATAGGAAAGTAAGTAATTTGTAACAAATCAGTAAAGTTCAGCTATGGATAGTTTCTTTTTGCTGAACTTCCCTAGATTTAATATTTGCTTTTGGGTTTTTCCAGAATTTGAAAATGTTCAATAGTAATGAACTAACCTACAAATAAATATACTTATGTTATGGTTATGGTTTTACTTATGTTATTTATCATATTCTTTAAGAATAAAAAGTAACTTTATTTTTTTCAATATTTTTATGGGTGCATTGTAGTTGTACATAATGGTGTGATTTGTTATTATGCATTCATGCATGCATACAATGCAACAATATAATAGGCCAGTATCATTCCCCAGTATTTCCCCTTTCCTTTTCCTCAACTCTCTCCCTGATCCCCCACCACCTTTTCATTTTTCCTCTCTTACCTCCACTTGTGACTTTGAGTTTGGCTTATTTAACTTAATGGTCTCAAGTTCCATCCATTTTCTTGCAAATGACATAATTTCATTCTTTTTTATGACTTAGTAAAACTCCATTGTGGGACTGGGATTGTGGCTCAGTGGTAGCGTGGTCACCTAGCACGCATGAGGCCCTGGGTTCAATCCTCAGCACCACGTGAAAAAAACAGATTTTTTTTTTTTTTTTTAAAAACCTCCATTGTGTTTGTGTGTGTGTGTGTGTGTGTACATATATACACCACATTTTCTATATTCATTTTTTATTCCTTTATCTATTAATGGACAAGGAATAAAAGTATGTTTTTAAAAGATGAGAATAGGTGTGTAACTCAATGGTAGAGCACTTGGCTAACGTGCGCAAGGCCCTGAGTTAAATCCCCAGCACTGCAGAATAGATAAGATGGATAAGAGATAGATACTCACCTTTTTTGATGATTTTAACTAATCTTTTAGCATTTCATATATTATTTTAGTTTTTCTTAGAAAGTAACAATTCTAAAAATAAGTGAAACACTACAGAAGCATGTAAAGGCAAAAGGAAATTGCCCCTATTCTGCATCTCAGATACCTCAGTGCCATTCATTAGTGGCAATTACTGTTGATGGAGGACAAAAAATGCTAAAGATCACATTTTATTTCTACTACTACAAAATCATTTTGTGGTATTCAGTATCAAGGAAAACTTGTTTTCTACTAATTGAAAATTGACACCAGAATGAATTTTTATAATGTAGTCAATTTTTGTAATTGTCTTTCTGAAATTTGAAATTTTTGTGGTGTTTCAGGAATTGCTTTTGTCTGAGACAGAGACTCCTATTTTACCACCATATTTGTCTTCATCTCTACCTCCACCAGAAGAATTGTATGCTGTTCAAGTGAAACACGTTGTCTCACCTAATGAAGTATGTCATCTGGATGATTAGGCGGTGGTTAAAAACATAGCAGCATCTTGATCTTAAATATTAGAATTGCTTCTTCACTTCTCCAGCTTCCTGACTGTAAATATTGGAAGATTGGTGATCTCTAATTGGCCTCCCCATGTAATATCCTCCTCCGACATTATTATTTTTTTCATGAGGCAGGTGTTTTTTAAGTACCTGCTAGGTTCAGTGTCTTGTGCCTGTATTCACTATGTATTTATATTGATTATTTTAGATTTTTAGGTTGGAACTGTTTCCTCCTATAAAATCATAAACAACTCACTAGCAGTGGTTTTTCTTATGTCAAAATCCCTGATTGCTGCATTAGTAGGTTGTTAGATGATAATAAATGATACAGAAAAACCACCTTTTCTATTTATGATGTTTGTCTACCTTTTACACTGGGAAGTAATTCCATGAAGACAGAACTTTTCTTCCATGTTGTTCATTTATATATTCCCCAGAACCTAGAGTAATAACTGATATATAATAACCACTAGGTGAATGTTGACTGACTGAATAATGCAGTAGAGAAAATTCAGTTATAAAGCCTGGCACAGTGGGTATACACCTGTAATCCCAGCTACTTGGTAGGCTAAGGCAGGAAGATTACAATTTTGAATGAGACCCAGTCTCAAAAAATAAAAAAAGGACTGGGTTGTAAGTGGTGAAGCTACTACCTTGAAGAAGAGCCTGAAGAAGCAAGGCAGAGGTTTAGTAAGAATGTAGAGACATTCCAACCAGGTATGGTGGCGCATGCCTCTAATCCCAGCAGCTTGGGAGGCTAAGGCAGGAGGATCACAAATTCAAAGCCAACCTCAGCAACTCAGTGAGATCCTTTCTCTAAGTACAAAAAGGGGCTGGGAATGTGAGTCAGTGGTTAAGCGCCCCTGCAGAGTTCAATTCTCAGTATCTTCCCCTCCCCCCCCAAAAAAAAGTACAGACATTCCCTCCTCTAACAGATTTTAGAACAGGTATACTTATGTTCTAAAAGAAGTAGATTCTTAACAAAACTTGATTTTTGTTATAACAGGTTGGAGAAGTTGGGTTATTTATTTTTCTTTCTTTCTTTTGGTACCAAGAATTGAACTCAGGGGCATACAATCACTGAGCCACAACCCCAGCCCTATTTTGCATTTTATTTACAGACAGTGTCACTTAATTACTTAGTGTCTCACTTTTGCTGAGGCTGACTTGGCACTTGCCCAGCAAGTTGGGTTATTTCTAATGCTATTTCTTGCCTATCATGTGCAAGGCCCTGGTTTCAATCCTCAGTACCACAAAAAATAAAAATAAAAAACTCACTTACATGTCCTTGGCTAATGAGGAAGAGAGGAAGACATGACAAGTAGCATTAGCCTTTTACATAGTCAACCATTGTCTCACAGGTAGGAAAGAACTTGCTGTATACTTTCATCAGAGAGCATAGTAGTGTACAACTATTGCTGGGTTTCATAATTTTTGTATTATTTATTACTGCATAATGAATTGCCCCAAATTTAGCTGCTGAAAGCAACACACCTGAAGATCAGGAATCTAGAAACTGCTTAATTAAGTCTAGCTCAGAATCTCTCATGAGGCTATAATCAAGATGTTAATGAGGACTATAGAATTCACATCTAAAAGGACTTGCATGACACCACCTGGAGAGATCATTTCTGCATCCTTGAGGCCTTTCCAGTGGCCTGCTTAGGATATGGTTACAGATTTCCTGGAGCATGCATTCCCCAACAAAAGCACCACAGGACAAAGCCACATGTGTCTTATCCATACTCAACAGTCACACCCCACTTCAATGGTGGTATTTTGGTTACAAGTTAAGTGTAGTAGAATGTGGGAGGAAACTACAAAGAGGAAAGCAGCAGGAGGCAAAGATCACTGGGGCTGTCACTGGAGACCACTTGCCAAAGTAATTTGTCCACTTAAATGAATACTAGAAATTACAAAACTTAAGTTCTTTTCCTTCTCTTCTGTCCATTTAGGTGTTCATTTGCCTTGATTCTGTAGAAAACCGTAGTCAGTGTAATCGTAGTAACACAGATGACAGTGGAATCAGCTGGGAATCGGAATCGGAGAGTCTTGAAGAAGCACTGCAGAGGTTTAATAAGAATGTAGAGACATTCCCTCCTCTGACAGATTTTAGAACAGGTATACTTTTTTTTTAAATGAAATAAGGTTCTTAGCAAAACTTGATTTTTGTTATTAATGGACAGGGGAGGTTGGGTTATTTCTAATGCTAACCATATTTTTCCCATACTTGTTTACATGCATGAAGTTTTCAAATTCTAAAGATACTTTGGAGATAGTCTCCCATTTTCTAGATGAAGAATGTGAACTGAAAGAGAAGTTAAGCAGCTCCTCTGGGATATTTCCACTTTCCAAAAATCAGGATGTGTCGGGAAATTGACTGCATAATGCATAAAAGAGTGTTTTCTAAGCATGAGGTTTTACCACTAGCTCAAATAGTGAAAGTTGTCATTCAGAACTTAATGGTCAGTAATTTAATTACAAAACACCTCCACTAATCATTTTGAGGTGGGAACTCAGACTGTCCTGGTCTATCAGGATAGGCGAAATTCCTTTTTTTCTTTGCAATCTGTCCTTCCAATCTTTATTAGATATGCATGGTTCTGCTCTAAGGGTAATCTATCTAGTTTGTGGTTTGACAGTTCATAAATACCAAGAATGCCTATACATTTGTGTCAATATGTGATACAAAGATGTATTTTATTCTTGATGTTTTATATAGATCAGAAGATACTTCAGCAAAGGAAAAAAGTATATCAGCCTAATTAATGTCTTACCAAATTTTCATTTTTTTTTTTTTAATTTTGAGACAGGGTGTCATTAAGTTGATGAGGCTGGCCTCAAAATTTGTGATCCTTCTGCCTCAGCCCCTCCAGTGAGATTTTCATTGAATTTTGTTCTTTAGTCTCTGAATATTCCCAGTCATTGATTCTGTTGTCTCTACTCTTTTATCTATTTTACTGCAATACCTCATGCCTTCTCCATTTTCAGGAGATTTGAAACATTAGTTATATATTTCAGCTTTCTGGGAGCGACTTTTATGATTTCACACAATTGTAGCAATCTTGTCTTCAGGTAGTGGAGATAATATTGAATTTTTTTTCTTTAATACTGTTACTCAAAGTTGCTGTTATTACTGATTCTGTCATAGTTTGCAAATGCTCTCTGGTACTCTTCGAAAGAGGTTGCCAGTTTTTCTCATTAGATGCTGTTTTAGATTAGTATGTTTTGTTTGTCCTTCAGAAGACAAATGCTTTGGATGATTTTTCTTTCTTTTTCCTGTGTTTCTAACCTGTTTCTCTGACAACTCCAGTTCTTCATTATCACTTTTTCTTTTGTAATTTCAACTGTTGAGATGTTTTCTTAAAAGCATTTGCTTTACCATGCATCTCAATCACCAACTGATTCTTCTTAAGTCTCTCAGGGACTTGTGCTCCTCCTAGGAGAACATTATTGATAGAGGGACAGACATGAACATGATGAAGTACAGGCATTAAGATTTTAAGTAATCATGTGGAGGTAACTCATTGAGTATATGATGGAGGAATTGCTCAGGAGATTGAAGAAGCCCATAAATTGCAGTGATATGGACTATATATTGCAGTCTGTTAAGATGCCATTGAAAAATTTTAAACAAGAGCAGTGTAATTGAATTTATAAAATTTAATTAACATGATAGTTTTACACAGAACATATTGAAGGACAGAATTGAAAGCAGGAAATGCTTGCTTTCTTTTTCTTTGCAAAACATAACCCAAAGTATGAGAGGTTTGGAAGAATGAGAAGTTAGCTGGGAGCAGGGTGACCTAAGTCATGGAAATAGAACTAGGAACTCTAAGAATATGAAAGTACCTTTGTTCAATCCTTAGGAATTAATAAGGAAATTTTTATAAAATATAAGCAGAAAAGGAGAAGCCAACATAAAGCCAGCTGTTCTCTATTTAAATTCTGGGTGGTAAGCATATGGTTGTTACATTTACATCTTTGTACTTTTCTATATTAAAAAACATTTTTACAAAAATCAAAGACAAGGCTGGGGTTGTAGTTCAATGGTGGAATACTTGCCTAGCATGTGTGAGGCACTGGGTTTGATTCTCAGCACCACAAATACATACATACATACATACATACATACATAAAAAGGTGATTGACAACTAAAAAAATTAAGAAAAAAATCAGAGGCAATTTTATGATTTTTCCCCTTTTTCTGTCTTCCAGAAATGCCTTGCCTTGCAGAATATGCTGATGGCTTATGGTATAGAGCAAAGATTGTATCCATTAAAGAATATAATCCTTTATCTGTACTGGTACAGTTTGTTGATTATGGATCAACTGAAAAACTGACAGTAAAAAGGTAAAAAAAAAATTAAAAAGGGGGGTGAAATAGCAATTCCTAGTTTTGTTTTTTATTGGGAGCATCTTACCTCTGCTTTTAAAAGGAAAAAACTATTCTAAAAACTGTTTATGTATTTGCTGTTTTTAGTCTAGATTTTTATTGTGGTACAGTATACATAAATTTACACTTCTACCTGTTTTTAAAATATATAATTGGTTTTAAATACTTGCACACTGTCACACAACTTTCACCACTTTTCATTTCCAGAACTTTTTTCATCAATCCAAACAGAAGCTCTGTATCAATTAAACAATAATGCCCCATTTCATCCTCACCTAGCCTCTGATAACTGTTATTTACTTTATATTTCTATGAATTTGCCTATTCTAGGTACTTCATACAAGTTAAATCATACAGCATTCATCCTTTTGTCTTATTTTACTTAGCATTGTTCTCAAGATTCATCTGTGTTATGGCATCTGTCAGAATTTCATTTTTTAAGGCTGAAATTATGGTTTATGTACACATCTTATTCATTCGTCATTCAGTGGATATTTGTGTTCCACCTTTTACCTGTTGTGAATATTGTTCCTATGACATGTGTATACAAATATCTGAGACCTTGTTTTCAGTTATTTTAGATATATATTTAGAAATGGAATTACTAGACCAAATATTAATTCTAATTTTCCTTCTTTAAGGAACTGTCATAAACTGGTTTCTACAACAGCTACACCATTTCACATTCCCAATAGGGATTTCAGTTTCTCCCAGGGATTCCAGTTTTTCCATAGCTTCACCAACAGTTTTCTACTTGGGGGTTTTCTCTCTCCCCCACCTCCATCCCTCTCTTCCTGCCCTCCCACCTTCTGCTCCTTCCCTTCATTCCTTCCTTCCTTGTCATCCTAATGGGTGCAAGGTGAGATTTCCTTGTGAATTGGATTTGCATTTCCCTAATAATCAGTGATGCTGAGCATCTTTTCATGTGCTTGTTCACCATTTATATATTCCCTTTGGAGAAATGTCCATTTTTATTTGTACTTTCTTCCATCCCACGGACTGCCTTTGATTCACAGAAGCTTTTACTGTTGAAATCCATTTTATCTGATTTTTCTTTTCTTGGCTATGCTTTTGGTTTCATATCCAAAAGATTGCAAAATCCAATATCATGAAGATTTTTTATTATAATTTTCTCCTAAGAGTTTTATAGTTTCAACTGTGAGAGAACTTGAATTGTGACATTCTGAACATTTTAAGAATTTTTTTTTTTTTTTTGTGACAGACTGCGTCAAATTCCTCTTCATCTTATGCAGTACCCAGCCCGAGCCATAAAGGTTCTCTTGGCTGGGTTTAAACCTCCCGTAAGAGACTCAGGAAAGACAAGAATACCATATTGTCCCAAGTGGAGCATGGAAGCATTGTGGGCTATGATAGACTGTCTTCAAGGAAAACAGCTGTATGCTTCCTCCATGGTAAATATCTATCTTCATTAGCCAAAATACTCTTAAAAGCGATTTCCAACAATTCCTATTAATCTTGTAAAGTGTTTTGTTTCTGTGTAAATCTACATGAAAAAAAGGTAATAGTCAAGGCATAAAAAGTTGTGCATGCTATAGGGAAATTTTTAAGGCTTATTAAAATGGTGTTTTAGCTTATATATAACAAGCTTTTATGATCCCTGTCATCATAGGTAATGAGTAAGTTTAAAATGATCAAGATATATATCCTGTAATCAAAGGGAGAAACAAACATGCAAACCACTAATTAATCTGAAATGCAATAAGTACTACAACAGAGGTATAGGTAATTTGCAGAGATGACGATGTTATAGAAATATATCTATATTATAGGAATCCCAAATCTTCCCAATAAGGCCCTCAGCTAGACTGGTGCTAGATGGAAAGGTGACCTTCAGGTTGCCCTCATCCTCACCACTGGTATTGATCAACCCTGCCTGCCTGCTTCTTTCCTTTGTGCTACCTGCCTGGTCCTATGACTTTGGGATTCCTACACGTAAACTATGATTTCATGAGACAGTAATGTAAGTGCTGTTTGAAGATTCCTATGCATATCACACTGGTGTTTGTGTGTGTGTATTGTTCACGTAGGATTTCTCTTAAGCCAGTGAAAATATAAAGGGCAAGTATTTCTTACAGATAAGTATTTTTTCACCTCTGTGAATAACAGTCAAAATATACTCAGTTTATGCAAACAGGGGGCTTTGAGTGTGGAATGCACATCAACTTTAACATGGTAATGGTAATTAATTAAAGTCCACGGACTCCACCTAGAAAACCCTTGAGATTTAATTACAGTTTAAATAGAGCAGAAAAAAAAAGAGGAATGGGATTTAGCAGGAAACCACTGCTGATGCCCTTTGGAAATACAAAGTATAAATTAGAAATAAATCTAGAGAACAATTTTTCCCTCCTATGTGAATGACCAGATATAGGAGGGAAAGAAAGGGCTACAGAGACATTGTTTTGTTGACAGCTATATCTTTCAATTTTAGGCCCAGGCACCAGAACAAATAGTGACATTATATGAAGATGAACAGTATCCAGTTCATATGTCTTTAGTAGAAATGGGGCTCGCAGACAGAGATGAATGATGTAAGTGTACTTTTCTCATCCACTCTTCTAGTTGGCATGAAGCATGTGACTGCCACAGCACAAATTAATGCTAACTTGCTTATAAAAGCACCCTTTTACTTTCCTTGATTTCTCAAAGGAATGATAATAAAGCTCTAAAAGAATCTCTCCTCCAGATTCTTATTCCCTTCTTACCTCTTGAGCATCAGCATCTGAGGCCCCATATTTATGAGAACATATTTATGTCACAACTGGCTGTTGTGACATTCCTAGTACCAGATGGGTATGGGGTGAGCAGGATGGGATAGTGGGCACCATAAGTAATTCAGGCACAGGACTGTGGTGTGTATGTGGCACAACTGAACAGTTAGCTCCTAATAGTTATTAAAGCATTGGGCTAACAGATACTTCTACCTTGGATTCATATCTTGTGATTCAGCAACTAGATGTGAACATTTACATTAAGCAGAGGTTTAAAGTAACACACATTTTGTTTTTTAGGTGGACAGTGCAGAGCATCTACAAGAGCCCAGAGGAAAGTTTTCTGTTTTATTTAGACCATTTCAGGCTTAGTTTTCTTGACTTATTCTGCAAGTAGTGCTGTTATTTTTTTCCCCCTTATTCTTACATGTTGAACTGTTAAAAATGGTGTGAAAAAACGGCTAATAAATATTTCTTTCAAATATTTTTGTTTTTACTGTATTCAAAATTTAGTTACAACATAAAAAAAATTCAGTTCATTTTATACCTGACAATTCTGCTTGAGACAGACATGTGATTTGGTGTTTAGCCTTCTCACATAGGTCTTTATAATTTTACTGTATATGATGTATCCATAAATCAGATGTACTATTGCTTTATTTTTTAATGTATGTGGTATCACACTGTTATCTTTTTTTTTCTATTTTATTTGCACTATTTACCTGTGTTGGTGTGTGTAGTTTTATTTTATTCACTTTCACTGCTATACCCATTTAGTGCATAATTTATTAGGATTAGGTATTAGATGGTCACCAGTTTTTTCTCAATTACAAATATTCTGCTGTAGGGCCCTCATGTACATATGAGAGGTTTTCTAGGATATATACATAATAGTGGGATTTTCAGGGTCAGAGAAATAATTACTTTCTAAAAAAATCGTTAAAGTTTACCAGATATGTTCCTAATCAGCTTTTGGTGCAGTCAGACCTTTATTTGCCAGAATATAACATGAGTATAAAAAGGTATCTCATTGTTTTAATATACATTAATAGAATTAATACAATAGTGAACATTTTACACATTTATTGCTTATTATATCTTTGATTCATTTTTCTACTGAGTTGTGTTTTAGTCAGCTATTTCACTGTTGTGACAATATGATCCAACCAGCACAATTATAGAGGAGGAAAGGTTTATTTGAGGGCTCATAGTTTCAGAGATCTTAGTCCACAGAAGGCTGATCCATTCCTCCGGGATGGAGGTGAGGCAGAACCTCACGGGGCAAGAGCATGGCAGACAGAAGCAGCTTGCACCATCAGAACAGACTCTACTCTCCAGACACAAAATATATACCCCATAGCCACACTCCAGTTCCCACCTCCTTCAGCCATACTCTACCACTTCAATTAATCCTATCAGGGATTAACTCACTGGGTTAAGACTCTTACAACCCAATTATTTCTCCTCTGAACCTTTCTGCATTGTCTCGCATGTGAGCTTTCGGGGGACACCTCACATCCAAATCATAACAAGTTGTTTGCAATTTTTTGATTTATAGGAATTGTTCATATGTTCTTTATAGTAATCTTTTGTCAAGCTTATTTATCTTCTAGTCTTCTGTCTGGCTTTTTTTTTTTGGTGGTGGTGGTGGTGGTGAGATGCTTGGTATTGAACTAGAAGGTCCTTATGCTAGGCAAGATCTCTACCATGGAGCTATATTCCTAAGCCCTTTTAATTTTATTTTTTATTTTAAGTAAGGGTTCTTGCCAAGTTGCCCAGGCTAGCCTCAAACTTATATTTCTCAAACTGCCTCAGCCTCCTAAGTAGCTGGGATTACAGGTGTGAGCCACCACAACAGGCATCCTTTTCCCTTTCTTGTACTAGCTTTTGACAAACTTTTTCACTCATTTACCATTTATCAACCTTTTCCTTTAAGATTTGTGGGGTTTTTTTTTTTTTTTTTTGGGTATTATTTAAAAATCCTTACTTATCCTGAAGTAATATAGCTCATTTTTATTGAAAAGTTCTAAAGTTTGTTTTCATCTTCAATTTTTATATCACCTAGAATTGAGACATTCTTTTTAAAACTGAGTCATTATTAACTTACTGTCCTAGCTTGGGGAGGTGGTGCACACCAGCTACTCAGAGGCTAAAAGCAGGAGGAATGCAGGTTCCAGGCCAACCTGAGCAGTGTAAAGAGCCCTGTCCAAAATAAAATTTAAAAAAAAGAGAGAGAATATAGCTTAGTGGTAGAGCGCCCCTGAGTTTAATCCTTAATACAAAAAAAAAAAAAAAAAAAAAATCCTAATTTTTTTTAAACCAGGGAATTATCAAAATTTACTGCCCTATTATATAAATTTAGAGTAGGTGACTGACTTGCCCTTCTTCAACGACAGCTTGCTTCTGTGAGCCTAAAGCCTCACTGTTGATAACATCAAGGTAGTTGCGGTCCATCAATAATAGCCACTTCACTCTCAGTTGTCCTGTTTTTTTTTTTTTTTCAGTCTTGTTATAAGATTATCTACCACTACCATAATACTGTTGAACCTATTTGTAATCACTCAGTGTTATTCCCCATTCTATTAAAATTAATGAGCCTCTGTTGATCATTTTAATTGTGATACTAATCAAACATTAATATTTTGACTTGAGAGACCTCTGAGTATGCTTTCTGTGCGAGTCCATGTTGTATGCCTGCTGTGCCTGAGAGACATTTATGTGATGTTTGTGTTGTACTTCCTGGTTTTTATAACCATCTCCAATGCAAAACATTATTTAGAAACTTGTACATAGTTCATAAGTTATGATGTTTTCCTTAGTCTAACTGTAGAAAGACAGGATAGGTGAATTATAAATGAAAGCTATCCTTGTACATTTCAAATATAAAATGAAACTATGAAGTTTAGTTTCAAATCCAAACATAATCTTTTACATTTATTCACACACATATACACAATCCATATAAATTAAACAACAGAATCCACAAGAAATGTACATTTTTTTTTTGGACAGGAAAATCAATGTTACTTCATGATTACAGTCACACAAGGATCGTTACAATTCTGTGTCCATTAGGACATTACCGTCTTTGTCCTTAACTCGTACTCGACCAGATGTATATTTTGTTTCTTGATGACCATTTGTATAGACAGTTTTAACAGTACCATCTGGATATTCCCGTCTCTTGAACTGGGCAGTATGGAGTTCTCTTTGACCATTATTAAACTCTATGATTTTGTTGCCATCACTGTAAAATTTAAAATAGAATTTCTTTAAAAATATGTAACAGGGCTGAGGCATAACTCAGTGGCAGAGCACTTGCCTAGCACACCTAGCCTAGGTTGAATCCCCAGCACCCTGCCTCCCCAAAAATGTACACACAACAGGAAAATTTAAAAGTAACCTTTTGATTCTGGCTGTTATTTTTCTTGCAGACATTTCCCTTGGTAAATGTAAAAGGTTACATTACAGATCCATGTTCTTTCTACAGAATTTCTTCTGCCAGCTGATAGCTTCAGTTATCAGATCAGCACTTATCTGTTGCTCTTGTAAAGGTTGCTTTAATAAATTTATATTTTTACTACAAAAATGCTCAGTTTTTTAAACTTTATATGTGTTCTGCCTCTAAAAAAGAAGTTGGTCATTATATTAAAATCTAGCTATTTTGGAGTTTTGGGTTTTGTTTGACCTTTCTTTCACTAAGTTAAAAGCCATATAAGTGCTTACTCTGTATCAGGTGGGGAAGAGAGCTGTATTACTAGGAAGGTCATGATTGGACTTAGGACATCCTATTTTGGAACAATGAAAGAGACCAAGTTGGGTACAGTACCACACACCTATAATCCCAGTTATTTGGGAAACTAAGGCAGCAGGATCTCTAATTCAGACCAGCCTGAACAACTGAGACCCTGTCTCAAAAAAAGAGGGCCAAAGATATAACTCATGATAGCTCCAGGGTTCAATCCCTAGTACCACTATTTAATTTTTTTTTTTTAAAGCAGAGTATGAAAAAATTAATACCAAGTTGATTGCCTGACATGTGTGGACATTCAAACTGAAATCTTGGACACAGGTCTAAGAAGTATAGGTTGGGCTGAAGACTGGGAATCACCATTTCTGAACAAAGACTGGTACTAGCATTGTGTGTTTTTTCCTACAAATGTAATGGCTACATGAGACACACATGTATGGGGACTCCAAAGCCATTCTGAGAGCTGCTTACACAGGAGGTCCCTGTCCACCACAGTGTCAGCAGCATTTAAAGAACTGATCAGAAATATAAATTACTGGGGTTGGGGGAACTCAGCAAGATACCCCTGAACAATCCAGTTGACTTTAACATACACTAAATTTTGAGAACCACTGCTTGTAAGTCAGAAATGCCAAAATAATCCTAAATGAACTAATATCTGGAATTTGCCTGTGAAAAAAATGAAAAAAGACTGGCTATGGGTTAGTACTTGAATAAATGGGTATTCTCTACATTTTATTACACAAAATTTCAAATGTAAGAAGAAAAATCGTTCTGATAGCACTTGAAGTATATACTATATATGTTTTTCCTCTAATTTTAAAGCAGACTGCTACTTAATTTACCTGAATACTAGATAAAGTATCAGGGCACAGTAATGGAAAAACAATAAAATGACCATAAGAAGTGTCTACATTATCTAAATGAGTGTTTTTGTTTTGCTTTGTGGTACAGAGGTTGGAACCCAGAGCCTCCTATACACAAGGAGCAGTCTACCACTGAGCTACAGCCCCAGCTCTGAAGTGTTTTGACCTTTTTTTATTTTTTGGCCAAGTTTATATCCTAGAATTCAGATTAGTTAAATGCTCCTATGATGCGTTAGTTTATTAAGATAATAGGTACTTTCACACTCTAGGAAGGGGGGAAAACTAAAAATAGGCCACTAGATTTGGTAGTTTCATCATGGCTGTAATTAAAATGGTGGAGATAATAAACTATCATGGATTGGGCAGGCAAGGCCATGAAGCACTAACTTTGAGGAGGGTGACACTCAGGACAGAGGTTGTTGATTTTAAAGAACTTAAAGAACTGGATCAGGGAGGCCAGAGGATAAACACTTAACAGATTGGAATAAAGAGGTGCAGAAATTCAGAACACAAGAGAAAAAAAGAGAGCTTAATTTAAATACTGCTGCCATAGTTTGTCATTCTTAAAAATTTATAGGGTAGCCTTCCTTCTTTGTTTCTCATTTCAAAGTTTTCAAATTTCACCAAACTTACTTTTAAACAACTACTTGTCATTCCCCTTTACTGAAATATTGTGTAGACTCACTCTAAAACTCGACAACATTTTATCACACACTACTTTTTGGTTTTGGGGTGTTTTGTTTTGTTATCAGGGATTGAACCCAAGGGTGCTTAACCACCAAGCCACATCTCCAGCCCCCCCCCCCTTTTTTTTTTTTTGAGACAGGGTCTTGCTAAGTTGCTGAGGCTGGCTTTGAACTATCGAACCTCCTGCATCAGCCTCCAAAACTGCTGGAATTACAGAAGTGTGCCACTGCACTTGGCTTTATCTTACACTATTTTTTTTTTCTTATACTGTTTTTAACTGCAAAATGCTAACACTGTGTTTCACCTGCTAAGTAACTCTGTTCTCTGATCTTACTGAAATTTTGAATGACATAAAAATGTAAATGTTTTAGATTTTTAAAAATCCAATTGGTAATAAAAGTTGAACCATGTAAACAGAATCTAGAAACAAATTTAATACATGCCATACCATTGTACTCTGACAACTGTGCCATCTGGGAAGATGCTTTCTTCTTGTCCATCAGCAAATAAGTTTTTAATGGTCTGGTCAGGAAATGTGATTTCTTTTCTTCCATCTGGGAAATGTTTTTCTGTTTTAAAAAGGTTACTATGAATCTTTTATTTTTTTTAAAGAAAGGGAAGAATTAAACAAAGGAAAATAGAGTAAGTTTGTACCTATTTGTCCACTTGAAAAATGTAAGACTTCAAGTCCTTCCGGGTATGTGGTATGAGTTGTCTGGGCAGCAGCATAGTAGTAGATCTGTAAAGACAGAGGTCAGGAAGCCCTTTCTCCCAAGATGGTTCAAATGGTTCAGCTTAAAACATCCCTGGGAAAACATACCACTCTCTCATCTGGCATGACCTGCTTCACATCACCATTAAAGAAATTGACAGTAACACTCTTGCCGTCAGCGCTTACTTCTTTTCGAGTACCATTGGGAAATAGTATAAGTCGACAACCATTCTTATAAACCTTTTCCACCTAAAAAAAACACAAGATTATCAGTAGGTAAGATTTTTCTCCTGAAACCACATGACCAAAACATGCCAATTTCTAAATGCCTCCTTTGGAATTTTTCATAATAAAAGGTAAATCATTCTCTCAAAAGTAGAGAAGATCTATTTCATTAGGGGTTTCAAATGTGATTTTTCAATTTGCTTATTCCTTTTTCCATTTATTAGCTGGAATTCTCTAAAACAGAAAACCTTTCCTTATCAATGATTTTTTACAGATTTTTGGAAAATCAAAATCTTTTGACTGTGTTCTTTGTCCTCTTGTTCAAATTGAACACTGAACTTTGACCCTATAATTCAAATTTGAATTCAATTCAAATGTATGAGATTTGGTTATCTGAAAAAGCAGGTTTTCCAAAAAAGAAAAGGGTGGGAGGAAGCCCTCATCTCACTACAATAAGCAGACCTTGTTTATAACCTTTCCTTTTCATTTCCTCATTCAGCGGGCATACCCAGTCAGGCATACTCACCCAACTTTCCTAAGCACAAGAATCAACTATGTAGCTGGAATGAAGAAAGAGGCCCCTATCCCAGGACCATATAAGAAAGGCTGCAAAAGATGAGGGCTAAAATGAACTACAAGGGCTTAGCTCTTGGGCAAGTTTATAAAAGGGACTGTGTATTCCCTTCTTTTGCTATACCACTAAACTAGAAATGGCAACTAAATGCATTTTTTACAGTCCAAAGGTTCAAGCCCCTACAGTCCTGAAGTTAAACCACTGTCTTAAAGAGCAACTATAAGCCAGGCACAGTAATGCATACCTGTAATCTCAGCTACCCAGGAGATTGAGGCTGGCAAGGTCAAGGCCAGTGTTAGCAACTTAGTGAAACCCTGTCTCAAAATAAAAATTTTAAAAAATGGCTGGGTATAGCTCAGTGGTTCAGCAGCACTTGTCTAGTATACATGAGGCCCTGAATCCAACCCCCAGCATTGAGGGGGGAAAAAAAAAAACTACAGTCATGTACCACATGATAACATGCACATCTATGATGGTTCACATATAGAACAGTGCTCTCCAAAGATTATGATGCAACAGAAAAATTCCTATCACCTAGCAATGTAGCAGTGATAACAGTGCAATGCTTTACATGTTTGTGGTGATGCTGGTATAAACAAACCTGCACTGATTGGTGGTTGTACAGAAAATTCAACACACATAATTATGTAAAGTACGTAACACTTGATAACTATTTTACCGGTTTATGTACTTTGTCTACAGTTTTTACTGTTACTTTAGAATATACTCCTACTTATAAATTTACTGTGAGCAATGTGCATGTTTCACAAAGCTCATAAAGCTTGTGCTTAATGCATTTTTTAATTGCATCATTTCCTCTTGTGCTTTATCTAATCTTGAGTTTTGTGTTCACCACAGCCCTAAAGCAATAGGCTATATGCCTCCCAGTCCCATATATATGACCATCTAGGTTTATATAAGTATATTCTGATTTTTATACTATGACATAATCAGCTAACAACACATGAATGGATCCCTGTTATGCAACACAGGACTATGTTTTAGAATATAAGCATTCCACTCTATTTTAGCCAATGTTTATTTTTTACATCATTCATTAATTTTAAGAAATTTTTTTTCACCTTTCCATCAGGATGATTGATTTCTCCCTGAATTTCTTCTTTTTCTTCCTTCTTTTTATACTCAGGATCTGGGAAGTTTGCCAGTTCAAGTGGCTCCCTGGGCAAGGCAGCCTGTAAGACAAGACATTTTAAGCAGCTTAAACCTACACTTATTTCCAAAAGACAGATTCTGACAATACAGGGTTCTACTAGAACTAGTACTCAGTGTTATGTATGACTTTTACAATGTTAAATAAAAAGCCTTCCTTATACACAGTTTAGAAACTTAACAAATCAATATCAAGCCCGAGTAATCTTATTTGAGTATATAAAAATTAAAAAAGATTTACTTGTCCCTTATCCGAGTTGCCTAAGTCACGAAGAGGTACAGACTTGGATCTTTGAGATGGATTCCCTGCTAGGATAAAATTATCAGAGTTAATTTCAATATTTAATTTAAAATGTTAAACTTATGAATGTGGTTCAAACACTTAATTTGTATACTTCTGTGAACTGTTGTCCTTTATCATTTAACTAAGGAAAGCAATAGTTTTTTCTACTCATTAGTAGAGAGTTCACCACTGTATAAATTCCAGTACTTAATGTATATTTAAGTCTTCAGTGACCAAGAAAGACAGTGACAATATCTGTTCTCAAAGGATATATAATGCAGAGGAAGAGACAAGGGCTCAATTAACAGAACCATGGAATTCTAAAGACAATCACAAGGACTGGTGTGGGGTACAGATAAAAGAGGCATTCAAGAATAAAGAGAATTTGGCTTGTCCAAATATCTGGGTGTTTAGTTAAAACCTGTGTGTTCTAGTGGCTGCAGCCTAAGCTTTTTAGTCATAACCAGTACACCAATCATGTAACCCATACATTATAAAAGTAAAGTAAGTGCACACACTCTTAACATGACCCAGCATCCTCCTCCTGATAAATACCCTAGAGAAGCCACATCATCAGGACCCACTCTATACCTCCCTGCATGTCATCCTGCAAACCTGGGGGAACCTAAATGCTCAGCAACAGGGACACTTAACTCTGGAAATACTCAATGAATCTGCAGAGCTATTAAAATCAGTCACCTGGAGTTTTTAAGTGTCAATGTGCTTAAGTCTTACAATACTAAGAGAAAAAAGCAAACTGCAGAAGGACATACAGAGTACAAAACAACACTGTATCAATTTATGGACACAATGTAGTAAAAATAAAAAGAAAAGTATAGAATGTTATCAGGAATTATTACCTGAAGATGATGCACAGGGGCTTCAATTATATTTAGAATGTTTTATTTCTTAAAGTGGTTATACACTCTCCATTCTTTAAATTCTGAAATAGTAAAAGACTATGCATCCTCTTACCTTGTGTTGGCAAATAATTTTTCTTACATTTTTCTACCTGGGTTCCTGAAGGAATGTGACTCTTTTGAAATCGAATACATGGGTTCTATAGTGTGAGACAGAATTGAATATAAAAGGTATTAATCTATATATCAGCACGCTGAGTGAAATTAGCAAAACTCAAATTACTGATAAGGATACTATAAGCCTGTTCATTCATGTTTTTATTTTTTTATTTACCACAGTAGGCTGACCTACCTGTGATCTAGGAATGAACTATACAGACACACTCTTTTTACATCTATTCATTCTTCAAACTATGACATCAGAGAGCATAATTAGTGAGGTGAACAGGCCTTCACGATCATTCAGCCTCTTCCAGAAGCTGTCCTCATACCCTCAAAGGCTAAACCTAGCTCTCCCTGAGAATTCACACTCTTGGAACTCAGAACTCCTACTACTAGGATGAGGCTTTCCTGCTCATCTCGACCTTACTCCCCCAATCTGTAGTTTGTCCTGCTTCAGTTAGACACCCCAATAAGCAAACCCCAGAATCCGTCATTATCAATACCATCAATACCCACAATTATCAGTTAAGTACAAAAATCTGAATTTCAAAGCATTCCACTTACAAAGATACACAATGTGGGACCTTCCACCAATTAATTAGCCTTTAAAAAGTCGATGTCATTTAATAAATGCTAAAGTACTTAAGGATGAGATGCCACGAATTCTACAATTACCTTCAAATGATTTGGCAAAACATATACAAAAGTACAACAAAGTGTTCATGGTGGTTAACTCTAGGTAGTTTTCAGGTGTTTACTGTTATGATTTAGATCTTATATGTCCCCAAAAAATTATGTGTTGAAGGCCTGCTCCCTAGATAAGAGAAATATCGGGAGGTTGTGGAAACTATTTAGTGGTGGGGCCTACTGGAGGAAACAGGTCCATGAAGGGCATATTGAGACCCCAGTTCCTTCCTTCCACCCTTTCACTTCCCTGCTACCATGAGGTGAGCAGCACTGCTCCACCACACCATGATGCTTGGCTTCACCACAGGCCCAAAACAATGGGGCCAAATGGCCATGGACTAAAGCCATGAGCTAAAATAAACCTTTCTTCCTTTTAATTGTTTATCTCAGGTATTATGTCACAGAGACAGAAAGCTAGCTAACATAATCATATTAATTTTTCATTTGTTCTCTATTTTGGGATGGTTCCATAATAAAATGGTAGGAGATCAGAGGAGAATGCCACCTTCCTCACCACACATCCTGCTGTTCTAGCTCATTCCTCTAAAATAGACCCTGACAATGCCTACAGCCTACAGCTCATTAATTCATATATTTTTGTGATGTCCTCAGTACCTTGTAGTTTTATGCCTTCTAATACCCTTTATAAATTCATGATTCACTGCAGTCACTCTTGTCAAGCATAGTGCCGACTTCCACATCCTTCTTTCACTTTAGCATTCACTTGTGTGACCCATGTTTGCTAAAATATAAGTTTCTGCCACCCTACACCCAAAAAACTGAAGGAGAAAAAACAATGTGAACAATTCTCTTTACACATATAGTCTCTAACCTAGGTGGGCCCCAGTACAGCCCTGAATCAGCCTCCCCTCCTCAGTTCCCCTGCTTTCCACTCAGACAACTACTTTCCACTTTCTCCTTCCCCCTCAACCTCTTGCAAGTCCTCCTCCACCCCTTCAGCTGATGAGCATGCTACAGCTTCCCTGAGAAAGTTAAAGCTTGAAGGGACCTACTACCAGCTGCCACCAGCATTAGCCTGTCATCAGGTACAATAGTCTATACCTGGCCAGGGCTAACCCTCCATTCATTCCCAGACCCACCCCGCATCTGCCCCAGGACATGCTCTGGTCATTCCCCTACTTTGTCTCCCTCTCCACTGAATCAATACTACAAACATACAGATCTGTCCACTTTCCTATCTTAAAAACACAAAAATCTTTCTCTTTGGCACTGCACCTCTCCACAGAGCTGTTGTGCTTTGTTTGTAACTGCATCTCATTCTCTATTGTCCAATTAGGCTTTCACCTTCACTACTACAAGACAACAGATCTTACTGCCCGCCACAGTTATTACAGCTTAGTAAATTACAAGGCTGGTCTCAGTCCTTACTCTGTAGCAGCAACCTATACAGTAAGGAACTCTCCCCTTCAAGGGACCTTCTTCACTTGTCTCAGGACACCACACTGACCTGCATTCTACCTGCTCTCAGGCTGTTCACTCTCTTCATCCCCTGGTCTCACAGCCAGCTCCTCCCTACCCATTCACCACCCCAGTGATCTCCCCTGGCCTATTGCTTCAGCACACATTCTGAGGACCCCAAGTGCAACCCACTCCTCCCCTGACATTTGTGTAAATGACACAGCGGCATCTCCACATGATAGCTAGGCAGTATCTCCTACTTCTTTGATAACATCTAAGGTCCTAGTAGTCATATTCCCTGAAAACACACATTCTTTTTGTTTAAGGTTTCTTATAATAAATGGAAACTCCATTAGGCCAAAACCAAACTAAACAATGATGGGAAGTTATTCTTAACTCCTCTTTTGCTGTCACATCCCTGTACCAGTTCATCAACAAATCCAGTCCACTTCAGACTCTCCAGTGCTGCTAACGAATCAAAACAGTCCCTGTTTTGGCCCTGACTAGGCCCATTTTACCTTCCCATCTATTTAGTCTGCAGAAGACAGAGTAAGCTTACTCTTAAAGAAAGTAGGCTTGCTTTATTTTCTTGACTTTACTTAAGCTTAGTTTAAAGAAACAGGACACCCTGAGCCCTGAGGGGCTTTTGGCTCATAGGAACCTATTAGGGCCTAATGAACCAAGCATGTTCCATTTCCCTCTGATT